>NW_024104810.1:0-186550 GCF_003945595.2 Pipra filicauda | reverse complement strand
AAAAAAAACCCAAACAAACAAACAAAAAAACAACAATCACAAAAACACAAAAAACACCAAAACTTTATTACTATACAATTACTCCAACAGCAAAATCCCATACAATTACTCTAGCAGCAAAATCCCTATCCTTCTATTCACTCACAAGAGCTACCATACGCTTTCGATTAAAGTACTACATTCAGTGAGTTTTCAGGAGATACAAAACAATACAAAATCTCTTTAGGCTAATAAAATTTCAAATTTTCTTTAAAATTAGTGATAGTTGTCCTACTTAACCAAAAAAGCTCCTAGCACACTAAATTTTAAATATTAAATATTGCTGAATCTGGATAAAGAACCAGCTGCTATTAAGTAATTCATTTAATCAACTTCAGAGCTGAGTCAGACTTGGAATACAGGCTACTAAAAATTTCAAAGAACAATCACGATGTCTGTTTCAGATGTCTTTGTTTAGTTCTCTTCTATGACTTTAACTATATTACATATATAATATTTAACTATATTATACATATAAATACTGCTTAGAATAACTTCAATAATGCACCTCAAAACAATTTTAAATATATATTTAAAACAGTAGAACTGCAAAATAATATCTTTTTCCATGGACTACTATTAATGGTTTTCTCTCATTTAAACATGAATTTACTAAGCTGCCTAGCATGTAAATAAAGCTTATCACTTAAGTTTTCAGAAACTTCTCGATATGATCTCCAAGTTTTCCTGTTCCAGGAGAACAGGTCTTTTATATATCTACACAATGAATTTATCCAGACATATTTCCATTCAAATTGTAAATACTACTAAAATACAAAATGCTTCTGCATTTTTCATTAATGAACATTTCTGCTTTGCTAAATTACTTTAAAAAGCACCCCATTTTACTTAAAAAGTATACTGTAGTGCATCTCAAGTAACTTACAGTTACACGAAGACCTCAACAGATCAATTCCAAACTGTCAAGGAAGCTTCCGACTTCCAGCAGGAGGAAGGTCATTGATCTCCATCACATGCAAGAAACCTTTCCCAAGCACAGGACCAGTAGGAATCCAGAGGCAGCTCCCCTCATCACCTCTCTCCATCCAACACACATGGCATCTCTTTGTCCCATAGCCAAAGATGCATCAGACAGCAAAACTGCAGATGAAGTATGAGGTGCTTTAACAAAAGCTGAGAGTTGAGAAAAGCAATGGACTTCTAGTGTGATCATTCTCATTCCATGTCATATTACAGATATTCAATAAAACATATTCCCTGGCTGTTGCAAAAAAATGGGGTTGGTCAAGCAAAGAGATCATGGCAGGAAGCAGAGCCACGATTTTAGCTAACTGAAAGAACAGGGACTGGCCACGTTGTCCCCAGTCTCATAACACTATTTCAGAAATTATGTCCTTATCTACACTGAGTACATACTTTATGGTAAATAAAGTAGTACATATGATGACAGTGAAATCACACAAGAAGAGGAGTAACAGAGTTAGCAGAACTTCAACAGACACAAGTTCCTGGCACTGCAATGAAGACTTATCTTTCCTGCCCCTCTCTGTCCAACTCACTTAATGTGAGCAGCAAAGGACCATTCCAGTAACTGTGTTTAAGCTGAAAAACATACATTCTGACATGTAAACAGAGACTCACCTCTGCATAAGTCATTATCCTTTACATTAGAGCAGAAGTTTCTACTGCTTCAGTAGACTAGCTGGCAATAATAATTAAGTAATCCCCAGAGTTTAACAGAGCAAGGAATTGCACTTTCCTAGTGTTTCACAACTATTTCTAAATAACCAAGGAACAAACATGAAGACCTAGGAATACAGAATTTCAGTCCAAGCTTTTTATGCAGAGTGCACTCAAGTGTTCTATGTATTGAATTCTACTTTCAATTTATTGTCTTTTGTTGCCTGTCCTTGCTTGCTCACCATTTCCACTGCTATCATCTGCTCTCAGTTCATAATTCTGTTGATTTCTGCTATTGTGCTCCTTTTCCCTGATCCTGTATTTGTTAACACATTCATCGAGTGGGAAAAGAGGTATAAAGTCTTTCCCAATCCAGCTTTGGTACTGAAAGGGTGCAGGTTATTAGAGATGCAACCGCTTGGAAAATCTTGCTCAGGTCAGTGGCTCTGGACTGGAACAGGCTCAGTGGTTGTAGAGAGGTGGCAGATAAAGAGTGAAATCGGTGCAGTGGTGTGCACGGTGCCAAGAACACCGAGTGCAAACAGATTCTGTAGGCAGTGATGGTGGAGGTCTCTAATTAGCCTCCAACAAGCACTTCCGAGCTTTTCACTTGGTTTGAACTGACTGGATTCACACACAAGAGTAAAAGCCTATTCTCCAACATTAGGAAAATAACCCCACCACATCCTCCACTTTGCCTCTCCCTCATGTTTAATAAAGTTCTACAAAATACGAAGGTGTCAGTTTCCTGGTCAAACACACAGAAAACTCTGTATTTGCATCTCATCTGTTTATTAAAAGCAAATGTACTGTGCTTTACTGACTTGGCCATAAAATGTCAAAGATAAGATTTTCATTTGTGCTGAGTGCTTAAATACATGCAAAAAGATGTTACCACTCAGTGTGCTGCAGTAAGTCAGCATTATCTTATTATAAAATTATTAAAATATGAAACTTTAAATATCTCCGTTCACCTTAAAAACATTAAATACTACATCACAAGATCAAATGAGTGGGATTTTTTTCAATTATAATCAAAAAAGATCTAGCTACCTTTTGATAACACATGCACATCAATGAAAGGCACCAGTTTAAATTATTATTAATACCTCAAGCACTGTGTTTTCTGTTATCACATTGCTACGTTGTCCCTGTAGTACCTTAAAATTAACCAGTCCTCTCCTTTATCTGTTTCAAAAAACAGTAATCTCCTCCATGTTCCTCCTTCCCCCCACCAGTACATTGATGGTTACTCTCTTATACAGTGATCCTGTTCAACAGGATGGTGGAGTGGCTTTTTAGATCATATTTTCTTGCACTATAGCAGGCCAATCTACTGTAGAAAGAACCAGCTAGAGGTTCAGTGTTTCAGGCACATCACTAGGAGACAACTAAATTTACCCTTCATGCTATTTCCCTAACCAAATGCAGGAGGCCCATAGAAATTTTCCAGCATCCATAGGTACGCGTTCAAACTTCATTACCCCTAATTATTAAAATTCCAGACATTCAAGTATCTTATTTTGCAATTCGTTATTGGCAGGGCTAGCAGTTGCTGTAGCGTTCATCAGTCTCTGTCTCTGCTTCTTCATGTATTTCATTCAGCAACTCCAGATGCCTTTTGTCAGAATACCCACCCACAGCAAGTGACATCTCCGATAGGAACAGCATGGCTTGACTTCCAGTAGCTCCAAATAATGGAAGCCTGAATGTATCATATCATAAATAATATGCAAATCTCAGAATAACTCTGGCACGTTGAGAACGCTTTTCCAGCATGTTTTATTCAGCACTATTATCAGAATACACAATCTACAATACACATTAAGAGTCTTTTTAGCTAATGTAAATTTGGACTTTAAAAGTAAATATTTACTTAAACTAAGACAAAGCACTTCCATTATGACACTAGAGTTCCAGGATAACATTAACCTCTTTTTGCTTTTTTAAGCTACAAGTACATACAGTAGCTCCAGTAAAAGCCTTTAGAAACACAGACACTAAGTACGGTTCTGGAAACTGAAGTATTTTATTCACATTCACTTGATGAATTCATTTTTGTGGTTACCAAAGAGAGATGACAAAAGGTGTCATTTTTTATTCATACAAGGGCCAGGAAGAAAAGACTGAAAGTAAAAAAAAATTAATAAAGGAATTCTTCACAGCATAAGGAACAGTTTTCAATGTTTTCAAGCTGAAAATTTATAGATAAATCTGATGGAAATCTTGGCTTCTGAAGTAACAGGAAATCAGGGAAGAATGCCAGGAGGTCTGCATGGACGAACAAGGAGCTCCTGGACAAACTTAAACACAAACAGGTACCTTACAGGGGTGGAAGCAGGGAAAGGTAGCCTGATAGGAACACAGAAATTGTCCAAGCAGCCAGGGAAATGATTAGGAAAGTTAAAGCACTGGCAGAAGTAAATCTTGTCAAGGACATCGAGGGTAACAAAAGAAGCTTCCGCAGGTACATCAGCAATAGAAGACTAAGGAAAATGTGGGTCCACTCAGGAAGAATACAGGCTACCTGGTTTTCCAGGACATGGAAAAGGTTGAGGTACTTAATGGAATTTTTTACCTCAGTCTTCACTAGCAAGTGTTCCAGCCACACTGCCCAAGCTGCAGATGGTGAAAACAGATACTGGGATAATGAAGAACCACCTACTATAAGAGAAGACGGGGTTTGAGATCATCTAAGGAATCTGAAGGTGCAAAAATCCGTGGGACCTGATGAGCTACATCCAGGGGTCCTAAGAGATCTGGCCAAGGAAGTTGCTAAGCCACTATCCATCATATTTTTAGAGGTCATGCCAGTCCAGTGAAGTTCTCACTGACTGGAGAAGGGGAAACATAACCCCCATTTTCAAAAAGAGAAATAAGGAAGACCCAGGGAACTACAGGCTGGTCAGTATCACCTCAGTGCCTGGCAAGATCATGGAGCAGATTCTCCTGGAAACTGTGCTAAACAAACATGGAAAATAATGAGGTGATTGGTAACAATCAACATGGCTTCTCTAAGGGCAAATAATGTCCGACAAATTTGATGGCCTTCTACGATGGGGTTACAGCAGCAGTGGACAAGTGAAGGACAAGAGATGTCATCTACCTGGACTTGTGCAAAGCATTTGACACTGTCCCACCCAGTATCCTTGTCTCTAAACTGGAGAGGCATGGATTTGATGAATGGATCACTCGGTGGATAAAAAAATTGTTTGGATGGTCCCACTCAAAGGGTTGCAGTCAACAGCTCAAAATCCAAGGGGAAAGCAGTGATGAGTGGTGTTCCACAGGGGACAGAATTGGGACTGGCACATTTGACATCTGTCAGTGACATGGACAGTGGGATGGGGTGCACCCTCAGTCACTACAGCAAGTCAGTCAACAACACCAAGACGTGTGGTGCTGTTGAAATGCTGGAGGGAAGGGATGCCATCCAGAGGGACCTTGACAGGCTTGAGAGGTGGGCCTGTGCGAACTTTACGAAGTTCAACAAGGTCAAGTGCCAGGTGCTGCACCTGGATAGGGCCAATCCCAAGTACAGGTTGGGAAGAGAATGGATCAAGACTAGTCCTGCGGAGAAAGACTTCTTAGTGTTTGCCATTATGACTTGGCAATGAGCGCTTGCAGCCCAGAAGGCCAACCACGTCCTGGGCTGCATCAAAAGCAGCATGACCAGCAGGTCAAGGAAAGTGATTCTGCCCCTCTGCTCTTGTGAGACTCCACCTGGAGTGTTGTGTCCAGATCTGAGGTCCCCAACACAAGAAAGACATGGACCTGCTGAAGCAAGTCCAGAGGATGCTAATAAGTTGATGAAAGGGTTGGAGCATCTCTCCTATGAAGACAGGATGAGACAGCTGGGGTTGTACAGCATGGAGCAGAGAAGGGTCCAGAGAAACCTAATTGCAGCCTTCCAGTACCTAAAGAAAGCCTATGAGAAGGTTTGAGGGACTTTTCAGAAGGGCATGGAGTGATAGGAAAAGGGGTAATGGTCTCAAAATGAAAGAGGGTAGGAAGAAATTCTTTACTGTGAGGGTGGTGAGGCACTGGAACTGGAACTTCTTGCCCAGAGAGGTTGTGGACTCCACATGCCAGGAGGCTGGATGTAACTTTGATCAACCTGGTATAATGAAAGATTCTGGGCCCATAGCAGGGGGGTTGGAGCTAGATGATCTTTAAGGTCCCTTCCAACCCAAATCATTCTATGATTCTATGATAACACCAACAAAGAAAAATGGACCAACAAAGGAAAAATCTATTGGTTAGCTTTTAGGAAGGGTATTTAACTTAATTCAGTAACTGAATGAAAATGAGAGATAGAAGCCTCCTCTCAAGGTGCTCTCAATCTGTCCTTCGGGTAATCTCTTCTCCCATTAAGTACCTAGATAAACAACTCCTAAAATAAAAAACTAATACATGCCTCAGGTTAGGACAGATCCCCATCCACATGTGCACATACATATATTACACGATAATTATTTTATTATTCATATTTAGCACATCTTGGTCTGTTAGAAGCAGAACCTGAAAATAAAACTACTATTCGATTGGGATCAGCAGCCCATTCCCTACCTCATCATAGAATCTAAGGTAAGTTTGTCTTCCCACAATTTCCAGTTAATTGGCCATGCATAAGTATGAGCATACAATTTAGAAGTCTGTTCTGTAAAAATTTGCTTACAGATAATTGGGGGCATCTAAACATATTTTCATTCTTCAGTTATCAAAATACTTATCACTGAAGCCATTATTTCTCATGAGAGGAAAAACTGGACATAGACTTTTGAATTAAAAAATCAGAGCTACTGTGAGGCAGGAGCAGCAGTATCTAATTCCCTGAGGCCAAGTGGCAAAGTCCTGAACAGTAGTCATTAAAAGAGCATTTAAAAAAGGAGAAGATTATCAAGTCTAAGTACACACAGAGGTTGAGACAAAGTGCCTTGCCTAAGTCCTGTCCCCACATGAATAAGTGGGAGTAGCATGAGTGCTGACAGATGAACTGCATTCACTCTGCGCCAGCAGCACTGAAGATCTGAGGAGAATCTAAAATTTAACCAGCGGTCCGGTTCCTCAGGTCTTTGTCTTAGGCTGGGCATAGAATCAGGCTACCTCATTATTCATGTTAATTATCCATATTTACCAGGATATTAATCATTCCCTAGAAATAACAGATTCATATGGACAGCTGACTTTTCCTTCTCTGTACCCTGGAGACAGGCTGTGTACATGCAGCTACAGAAAGTCACAGGCATAAGGACCAGCAGTGACAGCTTGATGCCTGCTGTGGATGTGCCCATTTACACAGAGCTATCACTCAGGGAATTCACAAGCATTTTGAAATGCCTTAACACTGTCTATCAGAGAATATTCTTCCATGACTAGCTGTAGCCCTTAAATATTTTGAAGCACTATCTTTACTTCTCAAGCTTGAATAGATTAGTTATCATTGATCCATAAAGAGGTTTGACTTTTACTGTACACTTCTAATCAAAAAGCAAAAAATTGTAACATGCTTTTCCAGTGGATGCAAAATATGGGACCTGAATTCAAATATCAATGAGATATTTCTAAACTCCACAGACCAAGTTTTTTAAACAACAACAACAAAAAAGCAAGAGACAAGCTTCCAGACAAGAAATATGGATATAATAAACAACAGACATAAAATAAAGGGGGAAAATGAAAGGTTTAAAAATTGTTTAGCAATATGTTTCTATAAGAATTAAAATGAGATAAACAACTATATTCATATGTGAGGTCCAGTCATGACTCATCATGGCTTTAAAATCCACATAATATTTTGGGATGTGTGTAAATTAGAATTAAAGACATACTAGGAACAGAGGGCTATATATATCTGTATACAACAATCTACTGAAGTAGAAACTAATTTATAAAATGATATAATGAGTCTTTACATAGAAAGTCAAGATTTGATAGCACCTATGGTAGCCACTTTTCCTACCTGTGAAAATTCATAAAAACAGTAGTCTCCTAAAATCTTGGGGTTCATTGCAGTACTAGAGGCTTTTTAAAGGCAAAAAAATATTATTCTAAGATGTTTCATTTTCTCTCAAAACCTTAGAAGTCAAATTTGATTGCATGCAGCAAGTCTGCAGTTCACATACACTTTTCATTAACTAGAAAAAACTCTCAAAGTTTTCACTGTACAAGACTTCATACCACAATAAGAGCACTGATATGCAAATATTTGTTTCCCATCCATAGTGCACAGTAAAGCTACAGTTGCCCTACTAACACTGAATGTTGCAGCTAACCCAAGTCCAATTATCCAGCAATAACAACACCATCTCCTGCAAGACAAAACCAAGTAAATAAATTTGCATAAATGGAAGAATAAAGAGTCAACATCCAGAATTGCTGTGATATACTGGTAAATTCCTTTTGGAAGTCTCTGGGATAACTATAGTGTGAATGTTTTATTCATTACCACTAGCCAGAATATGAAAGACATTTACTCTGTGAAATTAAAAGGTTTAGAAACAAATAGGAAACTCAGAACACGGCATTATCCCAGAACTGTCTGGTGGCTGCAAAACAACAGGAAAAGGAATGGAATAGCCATTACAGCCTTTATTGCCACGGCACATTACAGCAGACAACGACATACAAGGAACAAAACAGTTTAGACACAAAATAACATTTTGCCAAAGTCCTGTTTTACATCTAACAGTTCTTGCACTCAAAAGCCAAATTGCACTTAGCAAGTAAGGATGGAGAATTTTTCAGTACAAAGATGCATAATACACAAATGCATAATAGTGGTCACGGTGGTCATATTTAGGGGTTTTTTTTACACTGAATGCCATTTGATCCAAATCTCACTATTGATTATTTTATTAACAAAAGCTACAAGTGCAAAAATTGTTACTTTCTGCGCGGATTCTGCTGTAATGCAGATGAAAAATAATTAATCCAGTGTATTCCCAGCACACATTTCTCACAGGATGCCCAAATTAACTCCATTTTTCATGATACAGCAATTCCCCAGCAGAAAACAACACTTGCTCACACATCCCATAGCAATCTACATAAAATCACTTTAAATGTCAGGACAACCGATTTTATGCAACACTGCATCAATAACTGTTTTAAAGTGCTATTTGTATACAAAGTATACAGAGGTTTTCTTTGACAGAAAAACAAGAGAAGCTTTGGAAGATAAGAGGCAATTCCTTTTTACCAATTCACCTGAAAATTCTGACTCAGATCCAAGAAGTGTGTGAAAGGATCCCATTATCAAAAGAATTTCTCAGTGAAGAAGTGTCCTGCAAATGAATTTGGAAAACCTATGTTTTACTGGATTGTATGTTGTTGAAAACTGCATTACAAAACCAAGTTAAGAACTTAATGAGATTAAGTAGTAAGTAGTGAACTTAATGAGATTAAGTAGTAAGCAGTGAACTTAATTACTTAAAAATTGATAGTATAGCAGATGATAAATTATTGTAATTATAAAATACAAATCTACTTTTTAAAAAAATGGTTTTTAATGTGGCAAAAGTTTCTTCACTTGGTCTACTGAATGAAATTATGAATTAATTGCACCAGTAGTACAGCTCCTGCTCAACTTTTATCTTCATGTATTCCAATTAAAATAACCGTTAACTGTGGCTGAAGGTCATCCCCAACAACTGATGGGAATGTTCTTTAATGCATGTATATGACATTTAAAGACAAGCAATCTCTTTTGAACTTACAGGCTGAATCATGAATGAAAAGGTTTTCACAGTGGGCATTTTGCGGGGGGACAGTCAGATTCTTTGTCTTTCCCTACCTATGGAAAACCACAACTTATATTGTAGCAGTACCAGTGCAATTTATCCTCAGCTTCACAGGAAAATTTCACCACTGTATTTGCTGAGACAATGACTTATCAGCTTTCCCCAATTTTGTCCTGGCCCCAGAGACTAAAAACAAAGCACGATTCATTTTTGCAGTTCAAATACCCTTACTATTATGAAAAGTTTTCAAATCTATTATATTTGTATTCTCCTCTGCTTTCCTTTTGAGGACGTCCTATTCTCCTCTGCTGTCCATTTGAGGCCCAAACTTTATTTCATCACCTATCCAAAACCACTCTAAACACAGCACAATATATCTGAGTGCTTATAAAGGGGCAACTTTAAGCTTTCCTTGCTGTAATTTACTATTTCTAAATGCAAATACTGAGATGTACTCAGGATAGGTAGAACAGACAGCAAAATGATCTGTAACACATTTAAGAGAGTGAAGCACTGCTTTTCAATAGAGATCACAGCATCTCCATACAGTTATGAAAACCAGTTCTCTGTGCACTCACACTTGGACTGAAGAAAGCTTTACCTTCATTGGGAAGGGCCAAAGACCTCTTCAGTATCTGCGGAAAACAGGAAACTTTCCTGCCCATTGTTTCTGTCCAGTCTGACTATTGTAACAGTTCAGTATAACTAAACATGGGAAAAGGTCCTTTATTTCCTGTGAGGACAACCTCGTAGCATATGGGAAGAAATTAACACACTCATACAGAATATAACTGCCAACTTCCAGGCATTATTCTTAATAAACAGGATCTCACACAGTGTCAAAGAGATAAATAAATGAGGAATAACCTTAAAGTAAATGAAAACAAAAGTCATTGCTATCAGGTCTTCGCTCTTCTGCCCACACAAAGAATCCTTCCAGGTATATTACAACATATTTAAATGTGGTAACTACATCCAACTTTGTAATTTCCATTAATTAATTCCACTGGTAATATTATTAATGGTATTTATGTGTTGTTTTGTGTAACTGAACTACAGAACCAGTATCTTATTAGAAAACAAACCTTTCCATTTAGAGAAAACAACAGATACAATGAAGACATGTTAGGTAGAAGGATTGTAATTCTAACCCACAGAAAAATCTCAACTCTGCCAAAAATTTTTCCAACATTATGAAGCAATCTACAACTTGTCACTTCCAAAATGTTCCATTTGTCACATCATCCTGAAAACCTGGAGATCTCTCTTACTGGTAAGCGTTAAAGAAAGCTCACGTTGCTCTCTTTAATCAAAAAATTCTCAATTACCTCTTGATAACTATTGAAATTTCAGATTTTATCATAAAATAAACACAAATTAGCACACAAAACCCAAATGCAAAGATAATGGTATATTCGCCTCAACCTGACTGTATTTGAAGATGTCTAAGAAACTGCATTTCTACCTTACTGACAGTCACACTCACAGCAACCATCCAACAACATTGTTTACTTCTGGGATGACAAGCAGTATCTAATTTAACACTGCAAAAGCCAGTGATGCCTGTCCTATTAACACAAATGATCCATCATGGCCAGTCTTCGTGAGCGAAGATTTGGGAAAGGTCTTTACCCTTCGAGCCCGCGCAGTGGATTTTTTAGGTGAGACACAGTGTGCGCTGAACTGAGCCCACCCTTTCATCCTAAGGTTCATCTGCCGGGGCCGAGTGAGTTTGGACGGTGGCAGTGAGGTCCTCAGGACGTAGGTTTGTTTAGAGTGACCTTCTCTTAGATGGATGGCCTTACAGGACTGACGAGCTCCGTCTGCCTGGAGGAATTCCCTGACCGGGAATCGAACCCGGGCCGCAGCGGTGAGAGTGCTGCATCCTAACCACTAGACCACCAGGGGTCCTCAACACAAATACTACAGTACAAGAAAATCTCATCACATACTTGACACGTTTCAAAGGGGATTTTTATGTGCATTTTCATTTTTAGAAGAACCAATAACCCTTCTCTCTTCCTTTTCTACCTTCCTAGTGCATTTTTCCTTCATTTCCAATATTTTCTCCTTCCTATTTCCTGAGCACAGAGTTTCTCCTTTCATCTCACAGCTCTCATTGTTTGTATTTATTCCTGTGGTGTTGGCTACTTTAGCCTTCACTGAGAGCTCTTTCTACATCTTTTCCCAATTCACACAGCAAAACAGAATGGTGAGAAGGACAGCAACTACAACTCATACTTCAAGCATCTTGCCTAACCTCTGAAAATACCATTTTTGATATTCAAAGGTAAATGAAGAGAGGAAAAAAAGGCCTAAGTAAGGTGCTAACTGCACCTTGCAAAAGAAGGATAAACAGAATTCTAACATCTTTCAGTACAAGAAAAATAATCATTCAGAACCCCAAACATCTATTACACATATTTGGGGATTTTAATTTTTACACCCTGAAAACTGTATGCAGAAGATTAAGAATGAAACCAATGGTACTGACACCAGAAGAATTCATCCCAAAGGAGTTTGATGAAAGATAATCAAAAATATGAAAGGGGTTTCATAAAAGGAATAATTAGACTTGGACTTCCAACAAGAAAAATAGTGATGCAACTACTTAGCAAATATTTCAGACAGGACATTTAAAATGAGCAAAAGGAATTATTTTGTGGGATACACATTCAGAAGTTACAAACGCCAAAAAACCCACAAACTGTACAAATATAAAGTAAGCAAACTCAGAGATTACTTAGTTTGCAACCAGGTCCTACATCCACAATCTCAAGCAGAGATAGACCCAAACGTTAAGTACAGGTGTCTGAAGCACACCCTCCCTAAGTAATGCTACTAACTACCATTATAAAAAAATTACTATGTCATAGTTTAGGAAGGTGTCTCCACTTTAGTGCTCCCACTGAAACCTGCTCGCTCATTCCCTTTTCCTCCCCCCAGTCCCCTGTGGCAGGCTGGAGAGGAAAATTTGAGGCACAAATCACAGGCTGAGATAAGAACAATTTACTGGAAACAGCAATAAGATAAGAAAATGAACAGTAACAGTAACATTACTACTGACAGAGGGCACAAGAAAGAGGCAAGCAATTCATACAGAAACAGTACCCAACCACTCCCTCTGCCATGCCACGCCACCCCAACCAAAAGAGTCCTCTTCTCCCTGGAAGAGACTCCCTTCCCGCCTCCACCGGCAATGACATGAGGTAGTAGAGACTAAGCTCTGGGTCCTAGCCATAACCCCTCCTGGGTACTGCAAAAATTAGCCCTGTCCTGGCCAGAATCAGGACACTGTGGTAGACCTTTTCTTAAATCTGTCACAGCAATTCACAGGTTCCTTCCAATATCTCTGATTTTAGGTCTTTATCATATACTGCAAGCTCATTTTTAAGTGGTATTTTATAAGCTTTCATGAACAAAAAACAGCAGACACTGGAAGGAAGGAAGTAGCTATCGTTATAAATGTTAGGTGGCCATTTTTCAAAGGCATTCATGAAACAGGACTTATTTACGTCTTCCTGCTTTCTGTGGTTTCTGCGAAATAACTTTCCCTCCTAGACAATAAAGGATATATACGAACTGTTCAGCCGTATACATTTTACAAGTGACACAACAGTACCTCTGCAGGTGTGTGCCACTTTTCCTTCCCTCTACCTTGTAAGGTTTTGATATTTTTTTAATGAAAACAGTGTTTATACGCTGTAGAGCTTCAGTTGCTGCCATGTCTATTGAAGCCTCAAATGCCTCTGCGACTTTGAGAGCAAAGACCACACTCGCACTACAGAATTGGAGGATGCTGTCTCAAAGCATCCCGTCACATGCTATTTCTTCTAGGAATCTGAATGCACCTTATACTTAAATTCCTTGGGTAACATAACTTGACACATACTAGGCAATAAAATGAAGTGATTTTCTAGTCTTATTAAACAAATTCATAGCATCCCAGACATCAATCAATTTGTTATATTCCAATTTCATAGCTTCATGCTTTTAGTGCCCAACTTTTTTTACAAAATGTCACTATAGGGATTAAGAAGTAAAAACATGGCAAATTAAGCTTACAGAAGAACCTGAGAACATCCTGGAAGTGTCTTAGGGCCAGGGAACCCTTACTTACTATCTACAAAGAGGCTAAATTCCCAAGAACAGCAAATTTCCCATGGCCCAGCCCATACCTAACCAGCTACAATTACGATTAACTGCATAAATCTCACGGATAACTCTTCCAGACCTAGATATTCCCCATGATTGTTTTTGCCTAATCCACACTATTTAAATTGATCTATATCCCTGATGGAGCTCTTAAAACCTCACCTTTAAGTATCACAGAAGACATCATGTACATACCTCAAGCAACTCAGCTCTCCAATACATGTTACCAATCTCCTGCTGAGATTGTCTGTGTGATGTTATTAACAGGGACACATGGTAGCATAATGAGTTATTTTCCAAGATTTCTTGAAGAGCATTCTGTCTCCACTGATGCTCCTCTGTCACAACGTTTCATTTAGGCATAAGGATGCTGGGACTGTTAAATCAACTTGTAGGAACACATTCATTCCTCACCCTAGGAATGACTCCCTTCAAACAGTCTGAGGAATTAACAAAATTTCACAGGGCAAATTATAAAACACTTTAATGTAAATTCCTCATCAATTCAATTGATACTGGTCACTTGTTCTATTTATTATAATAGGTAAAAATGTATTTAGAAAGCAAACATATTAATATATACAATGTATTTAAACTTCAGGCAGAGGTATCAGCAGCTACAGTCAAATTTCATTTTGAAGTGCAAATTCATATAAAACTTCCCTAGGAAGTTCAAGGAGTAGATTATTTTTTCTGCTCCATTCAGCAAGATATTATCAATTTATTAGGGAGCCTGCATCACACAAATTACACTGAAATAAAGAAAGTCAACTTACTCCTGTTGAGTAAGTTGACTTATTACTGTTCTTTCCACTGCTCTTCAGTTCTAGCTGTTTCTGCTACATGTTCCCTTCATGCTCTTCAGTCTGGAACTTGAAAGCTCATCAGGTTTGCCAGATGACTTGGCAGCCAGGCTGCCAAAAGCACAAATGACAAGCAGGAGGTCTCATGGGACCTGAAATGTGTCAACTCCTAACATCTCAGTTCTATCCCTACAACAGGACAAATTCAACTGTGAACAGTCTATGAGATAACCACAGGAGGAATCAAGCTTGCACAAAATGAAACTGGCTTTGAAGAGTTATCCTTGCAGCTTCTCAGACATTTTAAGTAGACAGTCATTATTTTAGCATCAATTATATATAAAGGGAAACGGTTCTTTGCTGTCAGAGTACTGGACTGGGAATCAAGATATCAGGTATTTCTGGTTCTGGCACAAACTTCCACTGGGACCTAAAAAACAAGATCTCTCTAACTTCCCATTTGTAGAATTACAGAGGTTTGATTTATTAATGACAGCAATGCACTGAGAGATCTCTGAATAGAAAATAGTACAAAAGTGTCAGATTATCTGTTTCCTGAGCAAATATAATACAATTGAAGGAAAAAAATAAAATTGTGTACCTGAGTTTCCTCTTGAATATTTGTTTGCTGAACAGTATAGCCTGGTCTTTTGCGCTGGAATTTCAGAGTATAAGGGAAGCAAAGCAGAGATGCAACTATTTATGGCTGAAATAGTCTGTCTTCTTTCCCCATATTACCAATAAATTGCAAATTGATGAGTCATGTAGGTTGGAAGAGACCTCCAGACATCATCTAGCCCAATTGCTTGAGCAAAGCAGTGTCAACTAGAATGGTTTGTCCACTCTTGCCCAGTTGACCTTTGAACAAAACAAAAAAACAGCCTCTGGGCAACTTATTCCAGTTTTTTACCAGCTTCATTGTAAAATACTTTTTTCCCTCACATTGAGTTGGAATTTCCCATTTTCCATGGCCTCTCCTTCTTCCACTATGCACCTCTGAGAGAAGTGTGTCTGCATCTTGTCCATATCTACCCATCATGGAACTGTAGGCAATAATAAAAATTCCACTGAGCCTTTTCTTCTTAATCTTACCAAATAAATACAAACCAACCCTGGGATGCATAGTTTCAAAGCTTGGTGTTTATACAATGATGACAAAAATTACTACTAAAGAGGGTTGAAAAATATGTCTCCACGAATACTTGAAATCACTGCAAACAGCACACTATTCAACAGCTTTAGGCTGCATGGAATAACTTAAGCCTGGACATATTGATTGATGGTCCCCTCCCAGTAGTCTCTTCTAAATTAGCAGCTCACATTACAAATTTATGGAATATATGTAGCAGGAGAGTTAGGAGTGAGCTATAAGACAGAGGAAGGAACAACTAGAACACTGCAAATATGATGATATTTATATTCAGATAAATCATGAAGTTGTGCAACACCTCTAAGTGTATTACGGTCTTCAGGAGATGAAGTCTTAGTCTATAATAAGTCTTAAGAACAGAAAAGTTTCTTAAATGCTATGAAACAAAGATTTCTCCTTTCAGTATCCTAGATTTTTCACTGATCAGCTAAACAAACCATCTTTCTTCTTAAAGTGCAGCTTTTCACAATATAATCTGAGTGCATCTGAGAGCAGTAAGAGGAAATCCATTGAAAAGTATGACACATCTGTCTAGAGTATATAGTGCAGCATAAATCCCTCCAGTTCCAAACAAGATAAGATATATGCTTGAAAATTCTTCATAAAAAATCTCTGCTTTTTGCCATTGTCATACATTACATGAACTCTGTGCACAGCTAGTGGAGATGTGAATAATCTTTCTTGCTAATCCACTCCATAAAACAAACATTCAACCCTGGGGGCAAGGGTTACAAAGAAATAAACAGCTTTTAAGCAGTTACCCTAACTGATAGAGACCATAGGTGGTGCTATTGATATAGCCAAGCAAAGTCAAATAAAAATGGAATACCACATTCACATTTTTTGTTAACACTTAAGCAAGTTAAAAACAGCAGAAATTGGAAGTGAATGGAAAAGATATTGACTTTCTATGGTAATTGTGTTTGCACTTCCTTTTGACTTTTCATGATGAAGTAGCCATAGAAGGTTGTTTTTCTTTTCCTGAAGAGAAAGGAAATCACATAACCTTATCAAAAAATGCAGCCAGCTAAAACCCTTCCCTTCCATTCACTTAAATTCCTTTTAGAAAATATAAATGCAATTATGCACTATGAAGTCACTAATCATTACTGTAATCAAGACATATATATAACATATTTAGCAACTAGATGATCCTTAAGGGTCCCTTCCAACTTAAGGTATTCTATGATATATACACATGCACACAAAACCAACATATGCATACATTGTTTTTGTATCAAACTACAGCTATTAATGATCATTTATCAATTCTTCTTTTTTGGGAAAAGCTCAACACCTAACTTCATTATCTAGCATAATCATTCAAGGAGTTTCCATTCAGGACACATTCCTCTGTTGCTGGGAATGTAGGGTTAGTAACAGTGAATTTGACTATAAAGTTTACCTGAAGTCTCAATTACTATAACCATTTGTTCAAACAATTAGTCTGCTCAATAATAAGAAAAAATATGTATTGAGCCATGAAACAGGGAGGGTTCAGTGTGGCAGGGGAATACAGATCCTGAGGAGTGACACAGCCACTGAGAAGGGTGGACAGTAAACCTTATAAACAAAACCTCTTTACGCCCATTGAAAAGCAAGGATTCAGCTTCCCTTAACGTGGCACACATGTAAGGAAAATATTTGCACTTTAGTGCAAGCAGAAGAGAAGGGAGAAGAAAGTACAGCAGAATCTAATGAAATTAAACTGAGATTTGAGAGTTAACTGGCAGAAATGTATATGTATATTCACTGATAGACTCTGGAAACCATACTACAGTCTACATAATAAACTAGCTTTGTTTTTTCTCCCAGCTGCTTCAGGATCTAACTAGTCACCCCAGCTGAGGCCATGGGGAAGGCTTATAGGAGCGCCAACATCTGCTTCTATTCCCATCAACGTCAAATTTGTCAGAATGCGAAACTGCACCAGGAAAACAATCCCTGTCACAGAAAAATAAACTCTACTTCCGTGGATATCCCCTGAAGTACCAAGTGTAGTAGATCTATTACATTTCCAATTTCTATTCCAAAATAAAGTTTCTTTCAAAAAATATATATGTACATTTAAATATATATATATATATATTTAGCCAGTGTTGTGTACATGTGTCTTAAAATTCTTCGTGGCCTGGTTTGCCTTCACTAGCCAGTCAGTCAGTGTAAATCACAACCATAAAAATTAAGCTTCAGACCAAGTAATAAGGTGACAAATTAAACTAGCCGCTTTTTGGCAACTCTTTACTATTAAATACTTTTTAATTTCTCAGCAACTTCTGCCTACAGTTTTACTGGTCTCTTTATTACTGCTATGTTGAGGCTTCATATGAATACCCTAATTTACAAAGTAAATTAAACCTCATATGAAAACATTACATAAATTTTAAAAAAAAAAAATCAAAAAGATAAACCTATTTTTTAAGACTTTCCTTAAAAATCACATAAATTTCCCAGCATAAAATCGTGGACCAATGAGACTCTTGGAAAAGTTTATGTAGTTTTGCTCTAGTTACCTAGTCATAGAATAGAATTATTAAGGTTGGAAAAGACCTCCAAGATCATCAAGCCCAGCACTGCTACGTTTACCAATAAACCATGTCCCCAGGTGTCACATCTACACGTTTTTTTAACACTTCAGTGATGGCAATTCCATCACATCCATGGACAGCCTGTTCCAATGGTTGATCACCCTTTCAGTGAATGAATTTTTCTTAATGTCCAATCTAAACCTCCCCTAGTGCAACTTGAGGCTATTTCCTTTTGTCTTGTCAACTGTTACCCAGGAAAAGAGATTAATTCCCAGGTGAGATTAATTCCCAGAGCGATGAAGTTTCCCCTCAATCTCCTTTTCTCCAGGCTAATTATGTTTATAGAACAAAATAAGAAATTTTCATCATGTTTACACAGATTACAGTAAATATACACAATTTGTCATTTTCTGCAAAGAATGAAATAGATAAGGTACATAAAGTCAGAATTTTTTTTAAAAGTATCTTTACCATGAGCACTCAAGGTAATATTAATTATTGAGTTACACAGTTGGATAACATAGAAACATTTTAGATAAATATTCACCTGTTACCATTTTCAGTCCCCTCCAGAAAGTGGATTTTGCAAAAAAAAAAAAGGATTCTCCTCTACCCTTGCAAGTACAGCTTCTCTTTCATTGGAAAACAGAGATTTTGCCACAGGAAGATGGTATGATCACCAGCAAGATCACCCAGAAGCAGAAAAAAGCCCAATTGGTAATTTAGCCAGTAAAGTATTAATTGTTCATAACAGAAACCTCATATCATAACTTATAAAAAAAAACCATCTATCTACACATACAGTTCTTAAAGATGTTTTAGTGTCTTATAAAAATTCTTCCATCACCAGATTTGTTTCTTTTAAGAAATGCTAAATGTTAACAAGAACAAAATCTCTGGTGTTGCAACAACACTCCAAATGTTATAATGAAATGTCTGAAGGAAAAGCAAAAGCCTTTTCTTCATAATTTCCTGTGCATGCCTCCTCCTTCCAACCTCGCTGGCAACTACTTGGCAACTTAAGTTTATCCACTTCACGTATGTTTACATACCTCACTCAAATGGGCCCAAAATTGTTATTGCTCAGTATCACTGATGTCTCAACAGACTATGCTACTAAAGTTTATTACTGGAAGATTCAGGAGATACGGAAGAATAATATTAATACAACCAGACCTTTCCACTCAGATTTGTTTTGTGATGACTGCAGATGTAAAACAATATATTGTATTTACACAGCATAAAGCCAAAAAGAAGAGGTGAATGAACTCACATGGAAATGACTACTTTGCTACTTCTATCTAATAAAATAATGAATACATCAAATCTTCTGCTTTGTACCTAGTGTTGTAGACTTTTGGCAGAACATACAAAACAAGCTGCTCCTCACCACACTGATGATAAGTGGAGGATGAAAAATCATAGAGAAGTATGGGAAAAAAATACTTGAAATAACCAACTAGGAATTTGTTCTCAGTGAGACTTTCTTTAATTCCAAAATAAACTGAAGAATCTAAATAAATCTAACATATAATAGATGTGTTTCCAGTCTATGGAAACCAGCAAAGCATTCCCATGTTGACACAGATGAGTAAAGTCACTTCCTCCTTATAACCTCTTCATTCTCCAGCCATCCACAGGTTTTTTTTTCATTTCTCTAAGTGAATACCCTATTTCCTATTAATTACAGTGAAAACTGCAGGTACTTCGTGCAAACTGTTAGGGAGACTGTAAATGGTTTCAGCTTCACAATCATAAAAGAAACATGGGTTCTACCACAATGAGCTCCACTGAGGAGACCTGGAAGTCTAACTCTTAACTTTGACTGGCATGTCAACCCCTCACACTGCTCTCTACTTTAACAAGACATCGTGGAAAATAAGATAATGTTTGGATAGAGAAGTACTCAGCGCTAGGACCTCACACTGGTGGTGAGAGTCACTTCAGACTAGCTCTAGTCCAACCCCAGGAACTGCACATTCATTAGCAGCCA
This sequence comes from Pipra filicauda, assembly GCF_003945595.2. Taxonomy (NCBI): domain Eukaryota; kingdom Metazoa; phylum Chordata; class Aves; order Passeriformes; family Pipridae; genus Pipra; species Pipra filicauda. The sequence continues at coordinate 166,499 of NW_024104810.1, read as the reverse complement.
GATATGCTCCTACAGAAAAGCTTCCAGTTCACTTCCAATAAGAAGGAACCCTGCATGTGTGTCCCAAGACCACCTCAGAATGTGAAACAGAGCAAGCTGGAATACTGTTTGTATCTCAAACTAGCTAGTCCTAGGACTGAAAGTGGCTTTAAGAAAAACAGAGAAAACCATAAGCCTAAGACACCTAAATGAGAGGATCTAGTCTTCAGATCAAGAAGTAATCACGAGAACAATGATGGTTTTGATGGCTTATGTGAAATCAATGTGATGGTCTCCACATTGGCCCTAGTCCAGTGGCTCTCATAAATCCACCACCACAGCTGCTCTCAACAGCAGTCCTAGCAGGTAGGCCAAAGAAAAGCTCACAAGTTGTTTCCTTAAACAAGGCTGAGATACAGTTAAAACACATGACATTTCCCTGTGAAGGATTTGCATCTCTGAACTGTCACTTGAACCCTGTCCACAACCATTAATAATTATAAAAAACATGACATAGAACCAGATATTTAACACCAGTCCTCCTCCCTTTCTCCATATGATTTATTTAGATCATCTTGATCCAAACTGGAAAAAGACTTATTACTGAATTCAATGTTTGGATACAATTTGAAATACGTCTGATCTTTGGAAGAATCTGAGCACTTACTGCTTGAATACTAATATCTTATGCCTAAAACCTTAGAATCCAAAATAAAAGATATTTCAAATTCTTCAAATTTACTGAAATGATCTAAGACTCCAAATACACCAAATTTGTGGCTTAAGGTAAAATACTGAAGAACATTATTTACAATAGATAAAATCCAATCATTAAATGAAAGCAAGGAAGACAATCACACCATCTCTTTCTCAAATATACATCCCAAACTTAAAAAAAGAAAAAGAAAAAAGAAAACATGTTGGACCACTTACCATTTTTCATGGTTCTGTTGCGGATAAACATATGGAGAAAATAAGCTACTCTGTAGATCTTATTTCACTCCAATCTCTGTGCTTTTACTCTCCCTGTCACAGCCAACTTAAGAATTTCCTCTTTCATGACAATACGCAGAAAGTTCACAGTTCTCAAGGCAGCAAAGCAGGAAGTTTGCAGTTGGAAGGATTTCCCCTCTTCAATGGGACAGGGGAGGACAGAAAAGTATGATGGGAGCTACTGTGAAATCTTTTGCCAGCTGAAGCACCTGATTTGGACATACTTATCACGACAGAGTCCTAAAGTGATGCTACCGAGACCAGGCACAAATTAAGCACTGCACGCATCTGTTTTGCAATAATTTGTCACTTCGGTTTTTTGAGAGAGTGAGAACTCCCGCCCTTCTGACTGGGGCACCAATAATCCTGTCAACAGTGATAGTCAAATGTAGAAGGAAGCTAAAACTGCCACACCGCAACTCACCAGAACGTGCTACCTTCGCAGCTGACCCTGTATCACAAGACAGGAGTGAATGCCACATGTGGCTTTAATGCCAAGCAGCTGCTGCACACCAGGCACTCCCTCTGTCCTCCTCCTTCCCCCCTGCACCGCTGGGTTTCTAGGACTACAGCAAGTAAAGGAATCGCGGCGCCCTAAAATGAACGCAAGCCTCCACACCCGTGGCAAAGCTAAACCCAAACACATCACGCCCCCTCCGCTTCCATGCCCGGAGATGCGAGATCATCGGTGCCAAAGTGTGGCCGGAGGAGTGGGGAGTGGGCAACGCACGACCTCTCCTCGGCCATTTCAAAACCTGTTACTCTCCTTCCCTTTTAAGCAAAAGCTCAGGGTAAGACCCTCTCCCGGCTGCGAGTGCCGCCGTCCCGCTGCCCGCCGCGCTGCGCACCGCCTTCCCGGCTTCCCGGGCAGCTGCGGGAGCGGGTGCGGGAGCGGGCGAGGCGAGGCCCCCCCATCCCCTCCGCTCACCGACACCAGGAACTCCAGGGTGCCCACGTAGTCCCGCTCGGTCTTGAGCAGCTCGTTGAGGACGCACACGCGTAAACGAAGCTGTTTCTCCAAGTCCTTCCCGCTTTCCCCCTTGCCTTCCCCTTTGCTTTCCTCTGTCATGGTGCAGCGAGGAGGATCGGTGTTCCCAGCCCGGCGCCGTTCCCGGAGCGCCCCGGCACTGCGCTGCGGACAAGGACAACAAAAGACCCGCCAAGTAACACAGCGGGGCCGGGCTCGGCCGGTCCCAGCCGCGCTGCAGCCGCAGCCCCAGCTCACCCCGCTCCCGCGGCCGCCCGAGGTCCGGAGGCGAGCAGCCACCCCAGTGCGCGCTCCTTTCCCGTCAGGAAGAGAACACAGCCTGAAGGAAACGAGCGGTCACTGGTTCCCAGCTCGCCCTGCTAGCTGAGAGGTTGGAAAGCCTCCGCGGCAGCAGACTTGGACATTAATCAAAAGCTTTGTATCCATGTGACTCCAACCCCTTCCCCCCCTTCACTAAATCTCAGGAAAAAGGAAAGGAAACAACTTCAGGGAGCATTGCGTGCCAGCAGCTGCCTGTTTCACACACAAGCTGCGAGCTCCAGTTTGAGGCTAATTGGAGTTCTCCAACAACAGTAAAAGAATTATAAAAATGTCCCAAGCAAGCTGGCTGGACAGGGAATCAGCAGTTGTTTTTGGGTTGTTTTGTTTTAATCATCAGCAAAGAGCCACTTCAACTTCCCCTTCCACACCTTCCCACGAGATTATATTACAATGTATATTGCAACTGATGCATATTATAAATACAAGCTTTTTTATTCTCCTGAAAAAATATGCAGAGCTAAGGATGTGCTGAGCAGGTACAGAAAAGTTATTTCAAGGTTGGGGGGAGGGAGCTATGGGGGGGTGGGGGTGTTAAGTTGTCTGGTTTGTGTGTTTATTAAAACAAAGTGCTGTAAAATCCCCAGGTTATACAGTTTTCCTGTCTGCTTTCAAAGTTCAGATTTGCATGATACATTAAAAGAATAAACAATAATTCAGTAGCTATTTCAAACAGTTAGCGAAAGGTATAGAGCTACTTTAGACAAGGGGAACTAATTTCCTGAAGACTGCGATATGTCAGGACACTACCATGTGAATTTTAAGCCCACTGACGAAAGCCGAAGTTTTCTTTGGCTACCTCTTCAGTCTACGACCGGAAAGAAAATCCAGGTCTTCAACTTCCAGATTCTGTATCAACTATCTTTCTAAACCTGCAACATCCTAGAAGGACAGAATAAAATTAAAACCTGAGTGTAAAACTTCTACAGCTGCATTACGAGATGAGTCCTTTAGTGGGAGAGGATAAGCAGTGACATTTGTGTTCTGATAACTAGACATCATCTAGCCGTCTGCCTCAGACATCTTTGGGGAAACAGAGGATACGCTTCCCGCAAGATGTTTCCCAAAGAGCAGAAAAAAAAATTAAAAAAAAAAAAAAGAAAAATAATTCTTTGAATGTGACCTACTTATCTGCATCCTCTCCTTCCCAAACACAGTCAACTCCCTTGCATAAAATTCTAGGCAAGAAGCAGCAGTTGCTGGAGCCAATTCTGCTATGTATCCTTCTCAGCAATTTATGCATGTGCAGATTGGCCTGCAAACTTGCCTACTGACCTCAGCATAGCTCCTTCGTCAATATGGTACTAGTACCTTTCAAAAACAGACACCGATTTTCATGAAAACCGATTTTCATCAGAACTTCATGTTTTTAAGGACCTCGTTGCCCTGCTAAATCTGGTTCAAATAAACTAATGGGTTGAAAAAGCCAACACAGCTCAATCACTGAAGCCTCTTTCTTTGGAAAACCTGTCTAAAATAGACAACGTCTGGTGATTAGCTCAAAACTTTTTTACCCTCTCGGTGGGCTTCATCAGTGAAGCTCTGTCCCAAAGTCCCAAGGCTCTGTGGCATCTGCTCTAATCCTATGGAGGAGATTAGGTGCTTCCCAATTGCTTGCTTTAGCACCTAGAAGGCTGATGCTATGTTGGAAAGAAAAAAAGAGTGACCCACTGAACCCACAATGAAGTTTTCTGAAGTGATAACCAGAAAAAGGATCCAAAACCACTGGAATAGAACACCACACTATTGCTTTCTGGCTCCTAAACACATGTGGGTGACCTTCTTCAGATAGTCACAGTCAGATCCCTCAAACTTGGTAAATTTCTGGTCGAGAAGAACCCTCTCTTTCTTTCAGGAAAGCAGAAATTTTTTCTACATTTTTTTTTGCTACATTTTTTGCTACATTTTTTCACTTCAGAGATTCCTCTGTGCTCTTGGCTTCTGATATGTGCAATTAGTTGTCACAACCCGCATGCACACTCATAGACTGAGGTGACAGCTAAAAGTGGCAGGAGCAGCAGCTTACTGTCTTTCTTTCCATCATCTATAGAAGTAAGTATCCCTTCCCTTGATACGTTTGTATCTCATTGCCAGGAGACCTTAAAGCCAAAGTGATCCTTGTCCCGCTTTACACTCCTGCTGCCCTCACACAACACTCCTTCCTTCAGGCAGGCAGCAAAATACAGGGTAGCAAAAGCATTAGTGACAACACAGAAGAGATTTTTATGACTCACCTAAGGCCTCTGAACCCAGCAAAGCCCACAGCAGATGTGCAATGATAGGAAAAGTCATTCTAAATACTAGACACCAATACGGAAAACATACATGCCTACAGGCTCAGCCAATTTTCCTGACAACCTGCTTGAAGTAATAAAGACATGGGCAAATTACTCTTTTCCCCTAGTTTCAGGAAAAAGCTGAATTGCTCCAATTGTAGTTTTCACTGCACCAAAATTGGGTAAAAAAGAATAAAGTGGAAGAAAGGTAGAATATGCAGATGGGATGAAAAAATTTAGCCTGAACAAAATATCTTAAGCAACTAAACAGCAGATTTTACACTGTGATTAAACACTGATCTTGAGTAGTAGATAGAACTACCTGTCTTAAATACAGAAACAACTTATATAAAACAGTATATTGATTATGCTAGCATGTGGGAAAGAGCAATTCTTCCTCCCTATGTGGAAAGACACATTTGGAGAAACTGGAGAAATCAGATTGTTCCCATGGGACGTTATAACTTTGGAACGCAACAAGAACTATTTTGGTCCAAGGGTACTTGAGGCCCAAGTTGAATTTCTATTTAGACTCCTGTTGAAAAAAATATGGCAGCACACAACTTTTGATCTATTCACAAAACCACATAGGACAGGTTGTCCAGCCAGGTTTTGAGTAACTCCACAGATGAAACTCTACAACCTCTCTAGGAAACCTGTGCCAGTGTCTGGCCAGTGTTCTGCAGTAAAAATAAATAAATCAATAAAGTCTTCTCTTGTGTTCAGTCAGAATTCCATGGTTTTTAATGTATGTCCATTGCCTCTAGCCCTGTCAGCTGGCACTACTGAGAAAAGTTGAGTTCTCTCTTAGTCGTTTCTTTCCATCAAGCCTTTAAAAACTTGGATAAGATTGCCCATGAACGCTCCCCCTTCCAGGCTGAACAGTTTTTAAGATGAGACTGGATGTGGCACTTAGTGCCATGGTCTGGCAGTGTTGGATCAAGGGTTGGACTTGATGGTCTCTGAGGTCTTTTCCAACCCAGTTGATTCTATGATTCTATGATCTCCCTCAGTACACATTTGTAAGATCATCCATTCCCTTAATCATCTTTGTGGTCCTATCTGATGACCTGGAACAAGTTTCTGGGTATTAAATACCTTATGCATGACAGATGATAGCAATTAAAGTTCAGTGATCTGTCATGACACTTATGTACTCTATGAGAAAACCACATGGATTTGTTTCTGCATTGCTACTGAATAATGACTATCAGTGCAAGACAGCTCCGGTATCACACAAGAATGAAATCAAGTGTTCCTCAGGGCACATTATCTTGTATCACAGCACTGTAAAGGATTGCTCAGTCCAGCTGGGAATTTAATATTGTCTTCTTTTCAGGCAGAGCTGAAATACATTTCTGATATTGAAAAAAAAAAGACAAAAACTCCATAAGAATTATTAAGAGACCCATCCAAGAAATGTGATTAACAAACACTAAAAAAGTTCATCAGAATAAAAACAGTTTCTTTACAGATGACTCTAATACCATATTGAGCAATGAGAAGGTTAATATGCATGGGACCAGCTGTAAATGAAGTAAGTGTTGGAGAACAGGTAAATTGCAAAGTTCACTTTTGACACATTACTATCTGTTCGTTCACCACAGAGTTTACACCAAACCAACGTTGCAGCTAGAGGTTTTAAATAGAAGTCAGTATTTGTACAGAATGAATAAAAGTAATCAGTTCTGTAATATTCCTTTTTGGCATTTTGGAAGAACAATAGAGGGACTTTAACCACAAAGACATTTAAATGGCCCCAAGCACAGTAAGTTATAATCACTACCGTAATATAATCATCAACATAATAAGTAAGTTCATATAATCAAAAGACTTCTACAGGTATTTTGAATACAAGCTGAACTCCCCCAACACCAGACTTTTTTTACCCAAAACTACTATAGCATTGTTCTCCAAGTATAAATGCACAGGGTTTCACCACAGAGTTCTTCCACAAGCCTCTTGTGATGGTGTATCTATTCACAAGGCTTTTAATAATGTTATTCCCACCAGCACAAGGGACACAGCAAACATCTATAGGAAAAAAAATCTTTACATTCAGTTTTACTTAGCATGAAAAGAAGTACTGCATGATTCAAATCTCATTTATCCAAAAATAAATCTAAAAGGATATAGAGAGATTAAAACTCATTAGAAAAGTGATTATTTACAATTCACTTAAAGAAATGTATTTGACTTTCCCTATTAGGGGTCCATTTTACCTTTAAGAAAATCCTGCAGCAAAAGACACTTGTCTTAGAATGACAAGTGCTCACTACAGATGGTTTTTCTTCAGAAGGCTATCTATCATGAGCCAGAATCTCAAGACAGGAGCGCAGTTAGTTCAAGTATCTATTGACTTTAAATTAGTATTAAAACAACGTGTACTAACATAAGTGCATAGCAAAATCTCCTCAGGAAACTCTAATTAGTTCGGGAAGAAACTGACCACACCATGAATCCAGCATTACAAAGTAAAAATGGTCTCCAGAAGGTTTCATATCAGCTTAGTGTACCCTGATGAAAACTATTTAAACTAAAATCTCATCTTATGTAGTATCTAAGCAGATGAACAGAAAGGACAGCTGCAGAAATTACTCCACCTCAATTTGAGGACATCTGATTACAGCTTCTTCACACTAGCTATTTAGCAACCTTTTTAAAAGCTGATAGGAAATTGAAATAAAATTAATTATAAACTCATTTAATTATAAATGCAAGCTGAAATAAAAGGAATGCAGTGTGCATAAGTAATCTCAAAAAACCTCCCACATCTTGGTAAAAATGCAAGGTCTTTTACATTGCTAGCCATATTTATATCACTATGGATTCTTCATGGGAAGGAAAGCATAACTGATCAATAAAAACACCTTTTTTGATCTGCTTATGGGAGCTCTGCAGAGCAAGCAGACAGAGACTGAGCAGTAGGCTTTATGTATATGTAAACAGTGACAGAAAAATAACTCACCACTTCTTTGGCTTTTGCGTAACAGAAGAAGAAACAAAACATGATACGAAAGGAAGTGTAATGAATTTCCATTCGGTTTACTGTAGGATAAAAATTAAAAAAAAAATTATAATAATAGGAATCTAATTAAGAGCTTTCAGGAAAAATGTTAGCTTATGTACAGTGAGTTCTCCAAAGACAATAGCACTTTTGCTTGTAGTTAATCAGAGGGCAGTAACTCATCAATAAGTTTTCAGCACTAGTGGTTGAACTATTATATAAACATGTGCAAATATGCTGCAGGACTTGGAAGGTGAAAAGAATGAGATTCGTCAGCTGGTACAAGCTATAAAACAGACAGATACATATCTGATTTTAACAGGTAGCCTTTATACCTTTGCAAGTACATTACATGTACACCACGTGAAGGCACTCCTTCACTCAGCTCAAAATACCCTTGATGCAAGAGGTATTTTTATCGTATCTAAGTAAGGATCTTTTGTCCCACAAAGTGGAAAGACTCACTACTTTTATTCAGAGGCTAATACATAAATATTTAATGTAACGAAAGTCTTGGTTTTACTGTCAAAAAAGCCTTTTTTTCTCAAGGATTTTAATATTCTTACTTTTGTGCAATGACTTAGAGCTTTTTTCATCTTTTTTTGAAGTGTAAAATTGATCAGCAATCTCTGTAGTCATTGCATGAGCAGTTTAAGGTACTGTCAATGTTTGCTAAAAATCTTAAATTAACCTTAAATTAGGCAAGGATACTAATTAGGTTAAAAAATTTTCTATCTTGCCTCAATTGCTGGATTAAGTGGTACGGGATCATCAAATATCAATTAACTGAAAACCCAAGACCAAAAAAAAAAGTCCACCTCAGTTCTTACTTCTTCAGGAATTATTTTTTGTGGTCCCAAATGTGTGTTTGAGAGAGAGGGACAGGAGCAGGCAACTACAGGTAGCATAAAGCAGATGTCCAGAAGCAAGCTAGACATGCATGTAAGCAGAACACAAGTCACACTGGCAACACCAGCACAAAACAAACAGCATTTGACTGGTCTCAAGATTTCCATTTTGTTTTCAGTAACTGATGCTTGTACTGTATCTCTTTGTCTCTGGCAAAGCAAAAGTAAATACAGACCAAGTTATGATGTGCTATAAGATACATGGAGCTAAGCTTCCCTTTTCTCCTAGTTTCTTTTGCCATGCAACAACTCACATAGATAATAAAAACCGGCTGAGATACTGAGTTCACTGGTTAATGTTGAAAGTACAGAACAAACTGCTATTACACTCCAGAGATTTAATGCTGATGATACCCAAGGCAGATATTTTGTATTTCCAACCCTTCAGAGAGTACAAGAGTGGAGAAAGCAATATTTTGAAACCATTCTATGTTAAGGGTTCTAGCAATACCTATCGATCAAGAAAAGATAAACTTTAAACTAAACTGAAAAATTAATTTGGATTTTATTATGGTTGACACATTTTCTTTATAATGAGCTGAAAGAATGATAACTACTACAGAGAAATCTAAATATGTTCTTCCCTAGATAGGATTGTTACTGTCGAAAGGTGAAGCTTCTGCCAAAATGAATTCTTTAAAAAGTCTTTTCTGTTAAAGGTTATTACCAGAAAAGCAGAATAAGAGTGGACATGCCCAGAAAGCAAGGCCAAGTAGAAGATTTTTATATGAAGAACAAAAAAAAATCTGTTTTTAAAGCAGGATTTAAAAAAAGAATCTGAATGGTAAGTTTACCACAGTGGCAACTTACTATTTTCATAGAATCATAGAATCAGATGGGTTGGAAAGGACCTCTGAGGTCATCAAGTCCAACCCTTGATCCACTACCACCACAGTTGCTAGACCATGGCACTAGTTGCCACGTCCAGCCTCATCTTAAAAACCTCCAGGGACGGAGAATCCACCACTTCCCTGGGCAGCCCATTCCAATGCCTGATTACCCTCTCCGTAAAGAATGTCTTTCTAATATCTAACCTAAACCTCCCCTGGCACAGATATTTGTAGCAAGATATTTCACAGACAAACTGTGATTTGTATGTTTGGATATTCTTTGTTCATTTGTCCAAACAGGGAACAAGACGAGGCTCTGCAGGCCAAGCCATGTGCTTTAACCACAAAACATGACATAAGGTTAGGTCATCAGCTGACATAAATCACCATAATTCCTCTGATTTCACTGACCATTAAAGACTCAGATGAAATATGGACTAGCAGGTTAACCCCACTTGAACTATCACCCATTTATTTTATATATATTTATATATGAGAAAAAGAACATTTTACGGCATGTTTGTAATGTACCTTTCTTCTCTAGGAAGGTAGACAAACGAAAGAAAACATTAAAAACAAAATAGAAAATCATTGCCAAAAAAATCTATCAACTAGACAACACAGAGATTTGTTCATAAATATACTTAGTGTGTCAACTGTAAAAGGATTAGACAGTAATATTAAATGTTTGTAGAATACTTTAAATAAAACATGGTCATTTGCTCTGAGTCACTTTCTTATTAGCCTTCCCTTTCACTTCTATCTATCATAACAACATATATGACTTTATTAATATATTCACATAATTTGTCCCCAGTGAACTATGAAATGTCAACTATAGAAGTATAAATTTTCTTCAGGAACAAGGATGTATAACTTTTTTTTTTTTTAAAAAGACCAACTTCTTCATTCAGCTCTTCTATCTTCCAGGATTTTGTTTCCATAAGGCAACAATTTTGATATATCACTTTAAAAACTGACAATTTAACTGAAGATTTAATCTGGAAATACAAAACCAGTGTTATGCAGCAGAAAGTGAAAAGATTCAGTATTGTGCTTACTTCTACCTTAGTTGAACCTAAAACACCTTGATCTTGCATGCAAATCGTACTGACTAAACTCCAGACTTCAGAATTTTTTTACCAGCTCGTTTATCTGTGACATTACAGAATTAGGTTACATTGCAGGTAGAAGGATCTTGGTCTATCAATAATCACAGCTTTCCTCCTTGGCTGATGTTTATCCAGAAGCCTCTGATTCACAAAAATAGTATCTTTTGACCCTAAGTTTTCCCCTTTTTTTACAGTTTTCTACACTGATTGCAAACTTCTGAGACTAATCTGTTTATTTTTTTGAAGTCTTTTTTATGTAGATTTTTACCTGATCTTTGTGATATGATCCGAGTGACTACCACTCAGACATTTAAACAGCATGACTGGGATCTGGATGTTTATTCTCTTACATTTCCTATAAGGGAAAAGGCCTATGATGTTAAGTGTTAAGGTTGGGATTAAAAAAATCACATACCAACACTCAAATATTGGTATTTATAGTGGAGGAAGGACAGTCAAAACAACAATTATTACACTTCAGACAAAAACTGGTTAAGACAACAGCAGTCCCCAATTTTTGGGCAAGTTAATTACAGCCCTTTGAGACTGTGAGAAAGTTTCTTTTTTCACATGTAGAACTACTAATACAAGTGTTTAAAAAAATCTTTGTCTAGGTAAATCTAGACTTGGAGTCTCTGTCTCTTTTTCTTCCACCATGAGACCAGATAATAACCAGTTCTGAATCCTGCCAAGTAAATGAGAAAAGATTTGTCTAATCCATGTGGTTTTTTCTGTAGCTCTAAAATCCTTTTTGCCTGATCTGTATACCAGGGGTCTGGAAGGAAATACAAGAACTGTTACAGTAACACATATCCAAAAGATTGTATAGTGGGAAGGGACCTCTGGAGCACTTCTAGATCAATCGTCCTGCTCAAAGCAAGTTATGCAGCTGAGTTTGTAGTATCTACTACTGTGGGTAACCACTCCCATGTTTTACCACTCCTATGGTTTTTTGCCCTTCTAGAGCCAATATTTTCCATATTCTTTGTGTGTGTTGCCCCTCACCCTTCTACAGCACAACTCTGAGAAGATTCTTACTTAATCTCTCTATACCTTGGTGTTTAGAGAGTTACACAGAGCATCACCACTCCTGTCTGCTCTTCTACGGGTTGTACAATCCCAGCTGTTTCCCCCTTAGCCTGCTCTTCTACAGGTTGAACAAACATGGCTGGTTGTCTGAGCCCCTTCTTGTACCCTATAAGCTTCCTGCTGGCTTCCTGCAGGACTCCTTCCAACATGTCAATGTCTGTCTGGTATTGGGGAGTCCAAAACTCGGTACAGCACTCCATCAGCATTCTCTGAAGTGCCAGACACAGGGGAAGAATTCCTTCCTCAATCTGCTGGCTACACCCTTGCTGTTATACTCAGCCTGTTATGATATCCATCACCGAGTAACTTCTCCTTGTGAATGGAACGCAGGACTTGCCGACTATGGTGCTTTTAAAACACTTTTGTTCTGCCAAGAAGCCATGCAACCTGAAACAGAGCCAAGTGGTGTCTCAATATTAATCTCTTCTTGGTTGTTAACATAAGTTTTAGCGTCATCCTATGCCTAACAGCATAGGTTAGCAGCAGTATAATGCTACTCTGAGACAAAAGCTTATTAGACGCAGGATATAAATGTGCCTGCCATTGACAGAACACTGATTTATAAGTGCTAAAAAATCAGTAATTTGAATGAAATTTAGGTTTGGAACAGCAACCATTTATGGCCATCTATAAAGGCTGTGTAGCAGTAAGTGCATTTAGGCAGCTATGGGAATGGATGATTAGGAATTTCCTGTGGAAGTAGCTTTTTTATTTTCCACAGTAAGAATTCCCACTCAGTCACTATGACATTGTTTGGAATCCAGAAAGTTTCCTTCACAGGTGCCCCATGACCACTGGAAGGAACCGCAGAAATGTTTGTGTGGCTAAAAAGCACACGAACACATTCTGTCAATAACATAAAATCACAATTAAAACAATGTTTCACTATACCGATGAAGACACATGGCTCACTGGCCATGAAACAGTAACCTAAGAACTGAATCTGGAGTTTACCACTAATTCGTTATGTAAGCACCATTAAGTCATTTCGGTACATGCACCTCTGGGTTCTTACCAGCTATTAGCTCCATTTACACACTTGACTACCACTAACCCACAAATCAATATAGGGTTTTGGAGGTTTTTTTGGCAGCTTTTGTGTTTTCATAGACCCTCATAACTTGCACTTCCTTTCTCACATAATGTCAAAAATACCTTGAAGTGTTTCCACAAAGTACCTCCCAGTAAAAAGAGACACAATATTTGCTGCTGTTGTAAACTGGAAGTATGAGTAAAGGGCAGCAATCATACACTGGCATGAATTTCACCACGGGGGACTAAATAGTAACACCTATGCAAATAAGTGTAAATTGTTATATCTGATAGGTTTTCCCTTCTCAGACAATAGAACTTATTTTGTTGCAGTAATAATATTGCCTCAACATTTGTCTTTTCCACTGTTTTTCAAATTACTGCAATAAATAAGATTTTATTTTTGCTTTACAAAGGAGGTCATATATAACACAGCTATAAGATCTGCCGTCCCAGCGAGTTATCAGAGATGTGCACACCACTTGTTAGTGTAGTTTGGCTTCCCTGTGTGACAGTGGTGTTATTGCCCTGGTACTTGATTCCATAAATGCTTAAGAATGCCAGATGCAGGATTTGGACTTCCAGCAAGGACTGGTGAACTGAGGTTTACCAAGCAAATGAAAGGAATTATTGCATTAAGATTCAGAGTATTAAGCCTAGGATGATCATGTTACTTGGATGAAGAGGTTGAGCCACTTCCAATGTACAACTCCAAACCCCAAGGCCTGCACTCCTTTTGGTAGAAAATATCCTTTTTATTGTGTCATTCTTTGATAAACCATGACATATTTCATAATACAGAAACTTGATCTGGTATCATTACCATATATATTTGGGTCTATTTAGCCTAGACTGGGACTGGGGAAGAGAAGACTCGGGTTAGGGAGAGGGTTGGGTCTCATCCATGTATTCATACACTAGAAGGGAGGCTATAAAGGTGTTGGAGTATGTCCAGAGAAGGGCAATAAGGCTCATGGAAGTACTAGAAAACATGTCCTAAGAGGAACATCTGAGGGAGCTGAGTTTGTTTAGTTTCAAGAAGAGGAGGCTTAGGGGGGACGTCATCACTCTCTACAGCTACCTGAGGAGCCAGTCTCTTCTACCGTGCCTGCAGTGAGAGGATCAGAGGAAATGGTCTTAAGTTGAGATGGGAGATTCAGATTAGATATTAGAAAAAACATTTTCACTGTTAGGGTGGTCAGGCATTGGAATAGGTTGTTCAGGGACATGGTGGAGAGATATCGTCCCTGGAGATATCTGGAGCTGGTGCTGGGTGATATTGTTTAGTGGTTTAGGGGTTACAGTGGTAGTGCTGGTTTGATGATTGGACTTGATGATCTCAAAGGTCTCTTCCAACCCTAATGATTCTATTCTAAAGCAAAGGGAACTGGGCTATTTTCAGTGGTACCTGGTACCAGAGGCAATGGGCACAAACTGAAACACAGGAGGCTCACTCTGAACATCAGGAAACACTTTTCCACTGTGAGTTTGACCTAGCACTGAGACACCTTGACCAGAGACACTGTGGAGTCTCCATCCTTGGAGATATTCGTGAGTCATCTGGACGCAGTCTTGGGCAACTGGCTCTGGGTGGCCCTGCTAGAGCAGGGGGCTTGGACCAGATGACCTCTAGAGGTCCCTTCTCACATCAGCTATTCTGCGATTCTTTGAACTGCCAGACTCAGAGGGTTTTGATCAGTACCACTAAGTCTGGATGGAGGTGAGTTACTAGGGTTATATCCAGGAGCTAATACTGGATCCAATACTGTTCAGCCACTTCATTAATAACCTGGATTATGGGACAGAGTGTATGCTCAGCAGGTATTCATATGATATAAAACCAGGGGGATTGGTGGATGCACAAGATCATTGTGCTGCCATTTAGAGGCACCTCAACAGGCCAGAGAAGCAAAGAAGAACCCATGAAGTTCAACAAGAGGGAATGTGAAGTCCTCCACCATGGAAGCATAACTCCATGCATCAGCAAGCACTGGCAGCCAATGAGCTAAAAAGCAGCTTTGTAGGGAAGGACCTGGGGGTTCTGAGGGACAACATTAATATGAGCCAACAAAGTGCTACAGCACCATTGATAAGACCAGCACAGAGCAGTGGAAAAATGTAAGAAGGAAGCCGCAAAATAAAAGAAAGAAGGAGTAGCAGAAGGAAACTGCTACACACTGTTCCAAAGTGTCTGTGACACCCATCACCTCACAAAAGGGACTGGAAGTAACCCTCAGCCATAACAAGGGGAGTGAAGACAAGGAAGATGGAAGAAAAGGTATCTGGAGTGAAATTGAGTCTCGGAAAAAGGAAAGAAGGTGTTTTCTCCAAGTCTTTCAATGTTTGTCTTCTTTCTAAATACCCAAATCAGTAACTAAATGTTTATGTCAATTGGCAATTAATTCTCCCACTGTGCAGGAGTCTGTCTTGTGCTTCAACCCCTGCACAGCCATCGCCTACCACCCTGCAAGCGTGCCCTTGACACTTCTCCCCACATGCGTACACACAGCACCTACCCCCGGAGACTTAGGAGTCTCATCACACTGTTTTTACAGACCCTCAAAACTTCCCTTGATTTGCACCCAAACTGCACCAGCATCCCAACAATAACAAATCCACCACAAGCCTAAGATACCAGCAGGACTCCTGATATCAAACACTATCCAAGTACACTGACCTCTCTATTAAAAAAATATTTTCTCCATGTTGAGTCATTATATGTAGAATTTAGTCTCAGGTTGTCATTCAAGTGTGTAAAAGTTACTTTGTTATCTTGGTCTTTTGTTTCATCCCAGTGCTACCATGGCAGCTTGTGTGGCCCATCCTGCATTTAGCTCTATAGAGCTGGAGCAAGGATATTGATACACATTATAGCTCCTTCACTGTCCTGATCCTCCCTATTTTCTAAATCACTTACAAAAGGAAGCAGAATCAATAAGATAACGCTTGCAAACAACCAAAGCCTAAATACACTTGCTCTGATTTTCACTTAGAATTTAAGCATGTTCACTGCACCACTTCTGCAACCCAAAGCCTACAGCTTCTGCTCAGGTTTTGTCACAGTATCTCAAAAACTAAATACAAGACAACTCTCTGCTGTGTGATTTAACAGTATGTCACCTCACTGGACAATTCTCCAATCAAAAGCAACCAGAGAAAAACAATTTTTCTGAAGCAACTTTACTATGAAAGCAATCGTCAGCCTTTAAGAATAAAGTCTGTCTTTTATTTTCCCCTAAAATTGCATGTGCATAATAGGAACAGCTGTGTTGAGGATTTAAAGAACAAAAATATGTGTAGGAAATAACCCATTCCATGCAAAAAATCCATTATGTATACTGCAGGAAATCAGTAATCTGATCTAAATCAATCAGAAACTACATAGGAGTGACTGAAATAAGGAAACGTCTGAAACGAAAAATGCTGTCTTCACTGCTTGAAGACAGGTCAGTTAGTTACTTCAGTGAGCTCAGGATACCTGAGGCAAGACAGAACTTTATCCAATTTACTTTCTTTTTGGAGGTAAAAAAAGACATCAAGAGTTTTCTGCCAGGGATCAGATGTCTGGACAGGGTCCTGAGCGGCTGGCTCTGGGTGTCCCTGTCCAGGCAGAGGGTCTGGACCTGAGGACCTCCAGAGGTCCCTTCCTACCTCAACCATTCTTTGATTCTGTGGGATCGCTTTTCTACAAACTCACAATGATGACCAACCCTACTTTGCCATTTAAATCTTCAAAAATTCATAGACAGCAACCTCCGGTTAAGAGTATTAAAACACGTATTTCCTGTCAAGTATGAATACAAAGACATATGTACTTTCTCAGGGTCCTGAGGGCATTTACTGGCCTTAACAGCCCTGCCCTGACTACCTGGGGCTCCCTCCACCCTGCCCACAGCCCCAGGCCCCATGTCAGCCCCCAGGGCCATCAGCCCCTGCCCCAGCGGTGCAACAGCAGGGCTGGACTCCAGCTCTCCATGTCTTGCCTGGCCATGGGCTCTGCAGAGCCAGGCCCAGCCATTCACTGACATCCAGTCTGGCCTCTGCCTGGCCCCATTGCCATGGCACTAACCAGCCATGTCTGACTCTTGGTCTCCTCCCCAGGCCTGATTCTGACTCCCAGCTGCAGACCAATATCCCAGTGTGGCCCTGTCACAATTTTCCTGCCTGTCGGACACTGGACCCAGCTTCAGACTCTCCCTCCATCATCTTTGTTCCTATATTATCAAAGCATTAGTGATGCTGCCACTGCAATGTGTTTTTCATGTGTAGGTCCACATTTTCCTGAAAATCAATTGCTTCTGCCTTTTTATGCTGCCCTAAGTAATCTGTGTGTGCTTAAGAGCAGTAGTCTAGATCACAGCAATCAACGGAGCTTAAATGAACAACAAGATGGAAAAGACTGTTTGAGCTGAAAGGTTCATTCTGTGACTGCTTGTCTTCCAAAGCTTTTTTGCTTTGAAGTGACAATTTCTTTATCACCTATCTTCCAGCACAAATTTATGTGAAGACTCTACTTTGCTGTTAACTGTATTTCATCTTCTCAAAAGTACTTTTTTTAATTTCATAATCGTTACTTCCCCTGCTACTCATATGTTTGCTAAAAATGGCAAGTTTCCCACTCTGAAGATGTAAATGGACCTTGTATTTATAAACAAAGGCAAGTGTGTTACTTGACAAATCAAGATTTTTCTATTATGCACCACACAGCCATCATGTGTACTACTGCTCTTCTCATGCACAGAAAATGGGAGAAAACAAGAATATCGCTTCATGCAGACACAGTTCATCCTCCAGATCCCAATTCTTAATTGAAATAGTTAATAAAAAAGATAAAAATTACTAAAATCATACTAAAGAAAGAACCATGCAACTCGTGAATAAATACTTGTGCAACCTTCCCCACCACAATTCTTTCAAGTCAGTAGGGACCCAGCCACACAACTCTTAGAATCATAGAATCATTTAGGTAGGAAAAGACCTTTAAGATCATCGAGTCCAACCACTGCCTTAGCACTGCCAAGTTCACCACTAAACTATGTCCCTAGGTGCCACATTTACACATCTTTTAAATGCCTCCAGGAATGGTGATTCCAGTGTCTGACAACCCTTTCAGTGAAGAATTTTTTCCTAATATCCAATCTAAACATCCCCTAGTGCAATTTGAGGCCATTTCCTCTTGTGCTGTTTCCTGTGAATTGGGAGAAGAGACCGACCCCTACCTTTCTACAGCCTCCTTTCAGGTAATTGTAGAGAACCATAAAGTCCACTCTGGTGAGCCTCTGAACACCCTCAGCTCCCTCAGCCACTCCTCTTAAGCCTCAGGCTCCAAACCCTTCACCAGCTCTGTTGCCCTTCTCTGGACATGTGTCAGCACCTCAATCTCTTTCCTGTAGTGAGGGGCCTAGAACTGAACACAGGATTTGAGGTACAGCCTCACCAGTGCTGAGTACAAGGGTCCTGCTGGCCACACTATTCTTGATAAAAGCCAGGATGCCATTGGCCCTTTGGCCCCCTGGGCACGCTGCTGGCTCATGTTCAGCCAGCTGTCGCCCAGAACACCCAGATCCTTTTCCATTAGGCATCTTTCCAGCCACTGTTCCCCAAGCCTGTAGCACTGCATGGGGTTGTTTTAACCCCAGGGTAGGACCTGGCAATTGGCCTTGTTGAATTGCATACCATTGGTTTTGGCCCATCAATACAGTCTGCCCAGATCCCTCTACAGAGTCTTCCTATCCTGCCAGTTTGGTGTCATCTGCAAACTGTCTAGGTAGTTGATAAAGATATTAAACAGTCTCCCCACCATTGAGCCCTGGGGAACACCAGTCATGACCAGCTGCCAGCTGGATGTAACTCCATTCCCCACCACTCTCTGGGCTCAACCATCCAGTCATTTTTTTACCCAGTAAACAGTGCACCCATCCAACCCCTGAGCAGCCAGTTTCTCCACGAGAAATGCTGTGGGAGATAGTGTCAAAGGCTTTACTGAAGTCCAGATAGATAACATCCACAGCCTTTCCCTCATCCACCTTTTCATAGAAGGAAATCAGGTTGGTCAAGTAGGACCTGCCTTTCCCAAACCCATGCTGGCTAAGCCTGCTTCCCTAGTTGTCCTGCACACACTGCATGATGACTGTGGAATGATGAATAAAGTTAAACATAGAGGGAATCCAGAATGTTAAGGTAAAAAGCAGCTGCAGCTCCCTGGATGGACTGAGGTCGACATGCTCCCCAGTACAACAATAAACATCTGTTCAGAGAAACAGAATGGAGTGTGGAACAAAGTGAAGACTATGTGACCCCCCTCCATTCTAATCTAAGCAGAATGGGAGAACATTGTGGTACTGAGACCGTACAGTACCTGTCCGATAACGGAGAATCAAGATGTTCTGCTGCTGAAGCCAATAACCATGTCGAACCTCCTCCTCAGGTGCCAAACCACAACCACCCCCCGTCATTAAATATGCCAATCAGAAATAAAAGGTATTTATGACTAGAGTCACTCAAACTCCACACAAACATAAAGAAAGTAGTATAAAAGTAAGTTGGGAATAGAGGGAAAGTGGGAGAAGACCTCCACCGAAACTGCCGTGATCAGTCAACAGACTGAGTCCATCTTCTTCCCCACAGAGGGATGTCTTGGGTGAGAAATATACTCTACGTGCATTAAATGATGCTTTTAGAGTTAGAGCTTTTGTTTGTGCTTACCCCATAGCATATTAGTAGATTGCTTTATATTAAAGCTTGCACTTGCTTAATATATGTATCAGTAGATTGCTTTAAAATATATTTTTGCAGTAGACACTATCACTGACAACCTTCAAACCTTATTAGTCTGTCACAAATTGTATTAATAAAAAGTGTTATTCTGTAAACTGTTAAAGTGAGTCTTTGCAGTCACTGGCAGTGGATAATGCCTTGGCAGGATCCGCTGAGGGGTCTTGGCTCTGTTGAGTTCCCCCTAACAAGGGAGGTTGAGGTACCCTCTGATCTTGTGAATCTGTTGACGAAAGGTCTCATTATGAGATACTGACAGACTGTCAGTCGAGACAGGGTCTCGACTCTCCCGGGGATACCAACAAGAAAAATCTAAACTCCCACCTTTCACAGTGACACAGTCATCAAGATTATCTGCTCCATGACCTTCCGCAGCATTGAGGTCAGTGCCCTGGATAATCCTTCCGGCTGTTCTCGTAGATAAGCATCACATTTGCTAACCTTAAGTCACAGAGGACCTACCCAGTTAGCCAGAATTTCTAATAAATGATGTAAAGTGGCTCTGTGAGCATCTCCTTTGGTACTCTTGTATGGATCCCATCCAGTCCCATAGACTTGTACATGCCTAAGTGGTGCAGCGGATCACTGACCATTTCCTCCTGGATTATGAGGGCTTCATTCTACTCCCCATCTCTGTCTTCCAGCTCAGGGAGTTGGATACCCCCAAAACAACTGGTATTACTACTAAGGACTGAGGCTAAGAAGGCGTAAAATACCTCAGTCTTTACCTCAATATTTTCCTCATCCTTTGTCAGTACGTTTCCCCCCATGTCCAATAAAGGATGGAGATTCTCCGTAGCCCTCCTTTTGTTGCTAATCTATATTAACAAGAATCATGAAGTAAACAAGAGTGCTTGTATGCATATCATTCATCCATCCATCACCATATGTGTAAGTACTTTCCTAAATACATGAAGTACCAAATTTATCCTTGAATTCATAGTTAGCATCACCAGAATTAAATTTTAAGCATTTCTCTAAGTGTTTAAAGTCACACAATATATACCTTGTGTGAGCATAACTGCAGAATATTTATTAAAATTAGTAATTGGGGGTTTTTTTAGGCATTAGCAAGATAAAATTTTGCAGCCATCTCAGGGGTCCAGAGATTCGCCACGAGTTTTACCTGTGTAACTCGCATTTACGTATCCTGAGGATATTTCTAGGAGAGAAGCAAAATTCAACTCCAGCATTAAACTGTGTTATGTAATTTAAAACTATATGAATTGGTCTATATGGTAATGTTATGAAGTGTGGTCTACATTATCACAGTTATGCTGAATATGCTCATTTTCAATTTGATGAATCTTTTTGTTTGGTTTGGATTTGGTTTGTGTGTGGAGGTGAATATATTTTCTTCCACAGAATCACAGAATGGTTGAGGTGGGAAGAGATCTATGGAGTTCATCTGGTCCAACATACCCACTCACACAGGGCCCCCTCAAACTGGTTGCCCAAGACCATGCTCAGGTGGCTTTTGAATATCTCCAAGAATGTTGATTCCACACAATCTCCTTGGACACCCTGTGCCAGTGCTTGGTCAGCCTCACAGTAAGAAAATCTTCATATGGTGAGTAACAGAAGAGTTACTATCTCTCTAACTTGGTACTGTTCTGCCACTATACAGTCTATTCTTTTATTTATTTGCCCTGGTCATTTATCAGCTAACTGGCAAACAGCACTTCTGATAATGCAATTATTTTTATGCTTGTTGAAAGATTTAAATATGACTCCCTTGTATGCAAAAAATCTCAGGAAAAAAGCAGAAGCTTAGAGTTTCTAAAGTGGCACTGGAGAGTGATAAAAGAGTGGCTCTGAAGCAGAAATCGTAAAGATCACAAGCATCATTCGCAAACCTAAAAATACATGAGAACTATGAAGAATGTTCATGAGGAACATTTGAGTAAATCACAGAACAAATTGAATCATCTTGTAGGACACAACTGAAGGAACAAGAGCTCATTGATATGCCACTGGAAAATATGTTTTAAATGTAGTCAATCCACTGCCAATGTTCTAATATTGTTGTAGCAACTGTAATTAGTTCAGAATATTATTTAAGAGCATCTTAAGTACTAAAAACAAGTGAAGTGGTGATGGTGCCCCTCTCTGGTCATTAGCTATGTATAAGATGCTGTTTGATCAAATGTTTCATAGCTTCTAGACTGATTTACATGTGTAGGAACTTAACGCACAACATTTTAGATATCAATCATCACAGCTCTTCAAGATGTGTTTTAACATCCTTTGATTTCCCAGTAGAGGAACAGACACATGCAGCCTATTTATAGATCTTCCTGTGCTGTCTAGTCTGGGAAATGAACCACTTATTTTAAAAATATATTTGTTTTGGTTATATTTGCAAATTGATGACTAAAACATTTTAAACACCTAAATAACAATAAGTATTTTTTTACATTTTTACAAAATTTTTTACATTTTTTACATTTTTTTTACATTTTTTACATTTTTACAAAAAACCAACCTCTCTGAATTGTGTGGATGGATGCAAATTGATAGCACCAACAGCTGAAGAGCAAGTAAGCACAGATATACAGATAAGAAATTAAAATTGCTCAAATGTCATTTGCATATTCACCAAACAGTATAGATTTTTATCTGTGATATTGAATTAAATTTTTAAGTCCGTATTTGTCTTTACAACAAAAATGCAAAATTAAAGCATGAGCTCATATCCTTTTCTCTAATTTATTTTCTTTTTTAAATAAGTGGGCCATAGAGCCCTTATTAAACATGGAAATGTATGGTAGCTGCAGTGTTGATGGCTCTGTCAGCTTTTACAGGGTGTACTGGATCTGGCTGGCATGGAGTTAATTTTCATCGTAGCAGCCCATACGGTGCTGTAGTTTATACTGGGGACCAAAACAGTGTTGATAACAAACCAGTGTTTTAGCTATTGCTTAGCAGTACTTGCACAGGGTCAAGGCCTTCTCTGTTCCTCTCTCTGCCCACGAGCAAGTGGGCTGGGCATGGGCAAGATGCATGGAGAGCACCCAGCATGGGGAGAGGGACATTCTGTACCATCTAATGTCATGTTCAGTAACAAAGCTGAAGGGCAGTCTCAAGGAAAAACAGTCAAGATAGTATTTTTCACCTGAAAAAAACTTGGGCATGGAGGGCTGGCAAGTATTCAATTCTCGATCAGTAATAAGAGAAAATGATATAAATTCTCCAGTAATTTTGATTATCCTATGTCTTATAAGCATTCGATTAGTTAGGTTTGGGTTTTCCTGATTAAAATTTCAAATAAGAGAAAATAGTAATGTAAGTCTTATAAATGTATGCTTTCTAAAAGTAATCTTTTTGGTAGAGTTGTGCATCAAGATAAAGAAAGAGAAAACTCCAAGAGAAACAAAACAGTGAAAACAGGGAAGGCCAAACAACCTATTAAAAAATTCAGTTTAATAAATATAGGAGTTCACTATATTTAATATGTTTTAAACATCCTTTCATTTGTTTTAAACACCCCTTTCAACATGTATCCTTTAACTGTTTCAGAGGCACCAAGGAAATAGAAAGAACACAGCAGAGTAGTGCCGTGCCAACTTTTAATTTAGTCTCCTCATTTTTAAGGTTGTTTACAAGAATAATATAATTAATATTTGTTGGTAAAGGATGACATTCTACTGGCTGTTTGATCCCAAGTTTTTATCATTTTTTTTCCTTTGAACTACTTTCCTTAGTATTCTGAAATTAACTCCTGGAAAATTAGGAAATAATACAGATTTATATCTGACCAAGTAGGTTATTTTTCCATGTGCTGGATTACTAGCCACTAACAGTAAAAGGAGAACACTGGAAACAAAATGTATTCACCAGGTTCTTTGCTAACCAAATTAAGAACTCTTTTACCTTCACATCTGTACCTAAAGGGAGCTTATAAGAAAGCTGGAGAAAGACTTTTCACAAGGGCATGTAGTGATAGGACAAGGGGGAATGGCTTTAGGCAGAACAAGGGCAAGTTTAGATTAGATATTAGAAAGAAATTCTTCACTGTGAAAGTGATGAGACACTGCAACAGGTTGCCCAGAGAAGCTGTGGGTACCTCTTCCTTGGAAGTGTTCAAGGCCAATGGGACTTTCATCAGCCTGGTCTGGTGGAAGGTGTCCCTGCCCATGGCAGGAGCGTTGGAACTAGGTGATCTTTAGGTCCCTTCCAATGCAAACCATGCAATGATTCAATGATTATGAGGCAAGGATTTGTTCATCCCATAGCTATCATTCACCCATTACATCAACAAAATAATCAGAGCTTATAAGTCATAAAACTCCAGACTGTGCACCTACCATCACAAACAGACTGAGCTTCTTTATAGGCATTACATGCATCTGTAAGCACATGATGCTGTGTCACCTGAGGTCCTCGTATAGATTAATGACTTCAGTATTTCTTTCAATGCAACATCTCTTAGCTCAAGGGAAAATGTTTCAAACGTACATCACAAACCACAAAAATAACAGGGAGATTTGATTTGTCATGTAGTTTTAAAACACTATTCACTTCCAAACATAGCAACAGAAAAACTCCCGATGCCCAGAAAGGCACACACAGGTATTTGAATAGCTAGAAAGACAGTTCCATTCAGGAAACAAAACCATCCTTTCACACATAACTGCTGTAGGATGATTTCTGTTATAAATCTGAGGGGAAGGGTCTTCCTTTTTGAGAGATGAAAACTAAACTTAATTTCTGTGTATTGTTTAGTACAAGGGTCCTTAAGTAAAATTCCTCACCTACATTATTCTGAACCTAGAAGTGAATGGACTTAATAGTTCATTGTTGTAATGAAGGTTTTATGATTTTAGGTACAAGTGCTGTTGCTTTCAGCACAGAACAAGAAAGCTGAAAAAATTTCAGTGTACCTAAATAAAGGAGATTTTTTACTTTTTTTTCAGTCATATCTGCTAGTCTAACCAAATATATTATCTTTCTCTTCAGTCATTGCTTCATGATAGCCTTGGTAATTATGAATGTAACAGTTGTTAAGGGAATGGTATCATGAGGCATTAGTGTCCCCTGTTTCCTGTCCTTTCTCCCAACTTAGGATCTGCCTTGGTTTCTCCTGGTTATTTTTCTTCTCTTTTGTCTTGCTCAATGTATCTATTCCACACAGAGAAACCATGAAAAAAAAAGTCACCTCAACACATTCACCCTCATATACTAATTTCTTTACTCTCTTCAAATAGGAATGACTTAGAAAAAAAAGTTTTTCTGGAACATATTCCATCTGTTCTACTTACACTGCCAATAGTGATTATGAGAATGATTTCTATCAACAGTCTGTGGCTTAAATGACGTCTCAAACAATATAACATCCTATCGCCTCCAATTTTATCTGATTTTCACAAGGACTTCTTATATTAACTTATTTCTCCTTAATGTCACTTATTTAATGTCACTTGCAGAGTTATTGAGAAAAAGGGAAAAGAAGTGAGTGTCATACATAATTTACAATTTCTTTTGATTAATCATCTTCTGTTGGCAGAACTGTTCATCTTTCACATAAAAAACTTGGGAACTTTGGATAGTTCTACTGGACTAACACCATATAAAAGCTACTGATCAATTATTCATACACAGATTAAAGTGAATTAAAACTATAGTCTTAGAACATCAGGAAAATATTAAATGACCAAGAATTACTAATATAGAAACTTGCAAAGTTATAAAAGTCAAATTCTCAGCTACAAGCCTGCTGTTATCTTTTTGATCCAAAAATCAAAGGAAAACTTTTTTTTATATAGTCATTCATTCTTTCACAATTTCAATTAATTCTGCCAAGGATTTCGGACAATCTTGTTCTTACCAAAGGAGATCATTTCAAGGGATCAATTACAGAAGTAGTTCACAGGATTGATACAGTTTTATGCTGACCTCAAGGCCTGTGCTATCCTCTCATGACTAAAAAGGTGATCTGCAGCTAAACACTTCCCAACTCATGATGTCTAGAAGCTGTAACATTTATGTCTTCAGTTCTATCACCAACAGGGATTAAAAAAAAGGAAATAATGAACCTAGGATTGTGGAGCAACATCGTCCTCCAATGAGAGTTCCAAAGAGTTGTCAAAGAGTCAAGTTATGTCTTCCTCAAGAAGTTTTGGCACTCATTTTGGTAAGGCCAAGGATATCGTATCATTTAGAAAATCAAGATAATGTACAGCCAGTCTCTCACCTGACACCCTGTTTTGCAAGAGTTGCTGGTCTGTTATGATCCCAGTAAGATAGCACTTGGACTCTCTAAGGTATCATTTAAAATTCTACTTATGAGGGATAACACTGTAATGAGAGAAAAACAAAGGTAATTTTATGTCCTGTTATCTGATGAGAACTCTGAATGGTGCAGCATTGAATGAGCCTCTGATGCACATGTAGCACATCATGCAGACAACACCCACAGCATTTTGGTAGTTTGAGCTATTATAGGGTTTTATACAAGAAAACAACTCTATTCATCATTTCTACTATCAAACAGAGAGTATATTCACATGAGAACTTCTTGGTGTGCTTTTAGATAAAGGCAAGGCCACACAGGTGGTATAATCACTGGTACTCAGTGGGAGTTGCCTGCAGACTCTCCTTGCACAGGGAGCAGGCCGAGGCTGTCTGGAGGCAGCAAGCACCAGCCTGAAGGCAAAGCTGCATGTGCACAGCTCAGCTCTGAGCCTACTCAGGTTGACTATTTTGTGGATCACTAAGTCCTCAATGTAATATGGTCTTCTGGACAGGATCACTACACACATCCTTCAGCCTATTTCCCCTAAAATATTTGTGGGGCTGATGCTGTATTTTTTACAGAGGGACACTGAAAGGCATTTACATTTCTCCACACAAGTTTAACAGAACCATCCTGAAAGCTCCCTGTCTCAAAGCTGCTGTCCTACTGCAGAGAGGGCACAGGTCTCCTTATGGAGCTCACATGCAACTACCAAAAATTCTGCTTCCACCATCCCTTCTTCTTTCCTGTAATTGTGTACCATTAAATACATCATGCAGAAAAGAGCATTAAGCTAATTTATTTGCACAAGCACAGAGCTAATTTTTTCCCTGAATACTTGTTCAGTTGCACTCAGTGCTTACACTTCCTGTGGCTTTTTACCTATTTTTAACCTTTCTCAAACAAATGTGCTCCTTATTTCTACCAGTCAGTTCTACTTGTATTTACCTTTGTTCATCCCAGCTATGCAGAAACAGGGTTTGCATGCATGCACACTTCACATGTTCACAGCCTCTCCTCTGAATACCCATCCTTCTTCCCTTCTCTATGCAAGACAAAATAGAGATAGGGAATATGAAATTGTGTTAATATGTGTATATATATGTGTCTGTCTGTGCTTTGGTGTGTATTTATCCACAAGCACACACACATACACACATGCACTTGACTGGGTCCTGGAGTAGAAGAGGATGCAAGCAAGCTCAGTGGGACACAAACCCACATCCCGGCAGGAAGTGAAAGAAACAGTTGTTTCTCCATCTGCAAGCTGCAACATGTAGGGTCTTTATTACTGCTGCTCTCAGGGTTGAACAGAGATCAAATCCAAGAATAAAATATACCTTCTAACAGCATAATTGAACTCTGAAAATAAGGAAGGCTAAAGTCCTGCACCCAGAACTCCCTGTACCTGACCCTCAGAGAGAATGAATTTGATATTCTGCCTGTACAAGTCACTGCTTTCTCTACTAATGTTCATATTGTGGTGCACCAGAAGTAGACATAGAGAATAAACACTGCTTACCTCTGTGCAGAGCACATATAAACAACTGGGGCCACACTGCAGCTTGTTCTACACTGGATAGGTAATACAGTCGTGCCTATTGTAGCATTTGCAGACAGGAGCCCAGCACACAGGTTAAACTGGCCACTGCACAAGGCAACCAGATCTTTGTCAGTGCACAGACAGGAGTTGTCAGAAAGGCTAAGGTTAGGAACCTCTGGTAAAAATCTGAAGAAATGTTTCCATACCTGTTCTCACTGAAGGCAGCCTAATGTGTGACAAATGAGGTGTAGCATCTCCTACCATGGGAAAGAAAAGTGACGGAGTCACACAAAAATACCTGCTATGTCTGTGAAATGCTTAAAGGACTTTGGCTTAAATCTTTAGTTCCATTAGTTCACTAGCTAAGTAATATTCATAACATCAACTTCTCTTAGGAAAGAAAAATTTCATTCCATTAATACTCAGAATTAAAATAATTCAATCACAAAGATATGCTGAATTTTTATCGTATATCAAGTACATCCTTTTCATCACCACCACATTGCACAGCCAATGTACTGTTGTCACAAGCACAGGTGATTTAATCACTAATTAGTAAATGCTGCAATCAGAAACAGCACAGCAAGTCTTTGGGTCTAAACGAGAAGTTTTAATCAGATTTACATAGTTCAGTTGTTCCAGTTATTGCAATGATCTTTGAATTCATGTTTTTTTTAATAAGATGAAACAATCTGACTGTGTCAGAAAAAGCTGTTGCCCAAGTACAAAACTGTACATATAGTAGATACTTATCAGTTGCCTAATTCTATCTCAAGCCTTCAAGTAGTTGTTGGGTTTGTTGTGATAATTTGCTACATTTCACAGTTTTTAATTCACTATATTTGTTTGGGGTTTATTTCATTATGGCCACAGCACCTTTAGTGTCAGGATTATTTTCTAAATCCAGTTTACTTCCACTTTTCAATGATTATACTGAACTTATAGTTGTGAAAACAGAAACCAAGTATAACAACAGATTCCAAAGTTGGAAGACAAAGTTCACCTAAAATATTGAAAGATAATAATTTTGCAGACTTGGCTCCAGATTTTTTTTAATACTGTAAGTGAACCATGCTGGGGACCAACCTCCGTATTCTGATTGTTTGGGCCTTGTTTGCAAAAAGCTGCAGCAAAATTTATCTGCATTACTCTTGCTGTGTACTGCCCTCTCGTGGATTCGTCGGAAAAGAAATTCCAAAAGGAATCAAACAGAATATACATACACCAGGAGAGTGTTTCCCCAAGCCATGTAAAGCCTCTCTATATGCTTGACTTTGGTCACAGAAGTGGGTCCACAGGAATTCACATACAGGTATATACATAAGCATTTACAGATCTGATCTGTAGTTAATCAGAGATAAATATATTAACAACACTTTACATTCAAATTACAGCTCTTCATGTCTTCAGGGAATACCTACTGATATTTTTTACATCTGAATATCTCATAGATCTGAACTTGATAATTTTAGCTACAAAATTTTCTCTTTGTATCCATTATAATTGAAAAACACTTTAATTAATGAAAGCCTTAAGCTACTTTAGAATCAAGCCAAGTATATCAAAATGGAACTATAGTCTACAGCATTTTTATTAGGCATTTATAAGCAATGTAAATAATTTAGAACTCATGTAAATTTATGATATATGTATTTTTAGGCCAAGACTGGTAAAACATCAAAATTTTGACTACCAGAAGGAACATTTTATGCAAGCTACAGACAAGAGAGACACTTCAATACAGCTGGCACATTGAGCAAGATAGGTCTCCAAGTATTCTCAAAAAAATCCTTTGAGCATCAACACTGTTGCTTGCTCCATGTGAAAATATGAGTTTCTCTGCAATTCATCTGCTCCTGAATTCACAAATTTCTGTTTTTTTTTTTTTTAAATTTTAAAGCTGGGTAAATAATTTATCTTTGAATATAGTATAGTTTGCTGCATTTTTAAAAGGCAAAATTGGACTTATTCAAAGGCCTGCTACAGGAAGGGTGCTTTGGTCCGTACAGTGTATGTCTAAAAATCTGCGTCAATAACCTCATTTGGACATCAGTCCAAAAAAACCACATTTCCTTCCACCTCCTTCCCTAGTTATTGATTTGAAAGTAATTTTAAGAGTCATAAGTAAAAATGATCAGAAATTCTCGATTAACGTGGTTCACTAAAGTGTGTTGAAACGGGCTCTGCCATCGAACAGGGGAACATAATGAATGGATTGTTTCCAACACATTTTAAATCGAGACTTCAGAACAGGGTAAATTATTCTTTATTTCTTTCCTATCAAAGAAGTGTGCATCTCACAATGCTTTCACAAAAAGCAGATGGACATTGGAAAGGATCCAGATAGTCTAGGATTTTAATCCATGTAGTCACTTCAGTTATCACTCAAATCAAGGGATCTCGGCCAATAACTCTGAAGGGAAATAAAAGTATTGGATACGAACAGTTATAGTGCATGACTGCCTCCAGACATAATGAGGAATAACACAGTTCTGAGCTCAGTGCTGTAGTGAAACTAAAGATTCAGCCCACAGTCTGAATTCATTGCCAACATCTAGGGGCAGACCAAGGATATAGATTTCCCCATGCCAGCAACATATCTTTCCTACAGTGCTGGAGAAGTCTCCACCAGAACCCTTCTGCTACTCAGCTGAGTCTGTGCTCATTTCTTCTGACTCCCAGGAACCAGAATATGCAGTGCTTTTCCATTGCTTCATTCAGGATTTAGCTTTTGTGGCATCGCCCATTTTTAAATACACATTGGGGAACAGATGGATAGGATGACAAATTTTGCATGTCTGTGCAATATAAATCTTTCCAGAGCAAGCTGTCAGATTTTAGTATTTCTAATTTACAAGAATGCTTTTATACGTTTTATCAGCATCAGATACTGGAGCTTACTTTCAGAAGTAGCTAGAAGTAAACAGCTATAGATTTTAAAATGGATAGAAGAGGACTGCACTTTAGGGAATTTCAAATTCAATAGAAGTCTATTTGAGCTTTCGGTTCTTTTATCTGGGCATCTTTTAGAGCCAACTAGGAAGGCTACAGAATGAGCACAGGCAAGTTTTCTCTCTCTGGTCATCCAATCAAATTGAGTAGGTCAGCTTTAGAAAGAAAAGTGTTCTTCTATTTCCCTTTGAGACTCTTACTCATGCATTGATGTGATGTTCTGGTTTGTGCCTGTTCTCTACTATTCTGTTAACACAAGAGGTCCCAGGCTTAAGAATACTGGTGGTTTTGTTTGATCTCTCTAGCAGTAGGGAAATCAGAGCAAAAGTAGGATTCAGCAGAAGAAAGGGTCCTTAAAGAGCCTTAGAGACTTGTGGATTCCAGTGATTTCCATGGCAGTAGCAGAAAACAAGATCGGTCTTATTCAATTTCCTTTTGTAGTGCATTGCTTAGTTCCTATGGTAGATGGCACTAACAGCACCTATTATCAAGTTTACCACGTTTCACCTAAAATGTTGAGTTTAATTGTTTATAGGTTTGCCAAGTACCAGTAGTTTGCCCTAGAATTTTTTTCCAGGCCAAGTATCATGTCAGCTTGAAATCTGAGGAGGGACAAGAGAAGGAAAGAGACAGATTTCAATGAAAATATTTCAGCTGTGTAGTCAGAATTGGCTGAGACATTCGCCTGTGTTAAAAAAAAAAAAAATAGATAAATAATCTAGCTTTGGTAAAAGTTCTAGCAATTTTTTCTTTGAAGTAGGGATTTGAATTTCAGGTGGGCAAGGATGGGAAAGGGGAAATGCCAGCCACTGTATTGAAAATGTGGCTTTTTCATCCTTTTGAAAAATCCACACAAATTTGTGTAGGCTCTAAGTTCATGAAGAAGTGCAGTATGATGATCCTTAGCAGAGGCTGAGATCCTAGCAGTATATTTTCCCATTCGGTCTTTACGTACACGAACGTATTTTAGCCACTTTTAGGCAAAAGCATTTTTGGAATGGCAGTGGCTGGCTGCTGAGTGCTGTGTTTGGTCTCAATTCAGGTGCATTCAGAGAGGCTGAGATGCCTATTGCCTGTGTGCTTTCAAGAGTACCCTTCCTGGAATCATTTTCTGCAGATGGGAAGACACACACAAACGCACAGCTGGAACAGCATCCATATATGCTCTCAGTGAAGGCTTGAAGGAGCTATCTGAGAATGGGAGGAAACCCAGAGGCAAAAGGAAGTGCAAAAAGAATGAGAGTCTATGGGGTGACATATCTATAGGCAAGAAAAGAAACTTGAGTTCTGAGATCCAGAGCGGTATGAAAGTGGGATTTAAACAAACACAGGTGCTAAGTAGAGTAGTACATACCCAAATCTCAGGGAATTCAGACAGCTGCCACTCAGCATTAGAGGGATAGAAAATACCGTTTAGTCATCAAATTGTTTGCTGTTTTAGTAGAACACTGAACAAATAATAGCCTTTTAACCCTGTCTTGATACATGGACAATGTAATCTTCATACTTTCTGCAGTAGTATCCTGTCACTAACTAGCTAACACCTTCTTCACAGTTAGGAAACTTCTCCTCAGAAGGAAAGCAAGGTGCACCCACCTCAAGCCTGTAGACAAACATCAGAAGACAGTACTATTAAAAAGTAAACCAGAATCTGCCATACTATTTGAGATGTGTGAGAGCTCAAAGGACAAGTTAGTAACTTCTGGTAAGTTTAACATGACATCAAGGTGAGGTGGTTGGAAGCAGTAACTCTTCATTTCAGTCCCACAGCTGAAAAACTTCAGACCCTCTTTCCAAGTACACACTACTTATCAGTGCTGCTCACACCAATATTAAGAAATTTCTCCTGTTTGGAAACTGCTTTTCAAAGACTATAGTCACTAGCACTAGTGAACTAATACTTAATTTTTGACAAGAAAATTAGAAACATCTTCAGGGGAGATTAAATTAGTCACAGTAATCATGTAAATCTAACACATTCTTTATTTCATTAAAAAATGTATATAATTTTAAGTCTTGCTGGCATATAAAAATTAACAGAGCTCCCCTTTTTAAAGAGCTCTTAATCCTTGGTTGTAAACATAAGCAAGCCCTATCTACTTGTCTGGCAACACTACTCAGAGCAATGAGATCTGCAGAGTTACAAGGAAACACTAAGTCCCACTGAGGTGAAAATATAGCAGAGTAAAAATAACTGCACAAGTGCTGGTAAATCAGCACCTATAAATCATAATCTGAAAAGTGAAGAGTATTTAAAGTGGATATTTCACAAAAGTGATGGAATAGTGATCAGAATAGAATATGACATTCCCAGGAGTTTTGAGAAAAGCAGCCTGTGACAAAAATTTTGAGAGTGCTTTGTACAGATGAGAGCTCCAAGCAATTTGGAAAGTGAAAACCAAAATGCGGAAAAGAGTGACTAAGCTATTTTCTACGAAGACAAACAAAAAAACGCCTAAGAGAAATGAGGTCTACAGATTTAGTGAGGTTCTCTGCATTGCTGATCCTCTGTTTCTTCTAACAGACAGTTTGTCTCTGCTCTGCAATGCTAACTGGAAAGTTATTTAGCAGCACTGTTAAATCAGCATATAATACTGATGGTTTTTGAAAGTCAGATAAATCATCTAAGTAAACTTCTGACAGGTTCACAGAATCACAGGATGGTCAAGGTTGGAAGGACCTCTGGAGGGGAGCACATCCAATGGCCCCTGCTCAAACAGAGTCACTTAGTGTCCAGGACCAGGCTGCTTTTGAATATGTCCAAGGATAGGGACCCACAACCTCCCTGGTGGGAGCCCTTGTGCCAGCCCTTGTACCCCTGAGAGTGAAAATGTGTTTCCTGGGATTCAGAGGGAACATTCTATGCTCCAATTTGTGCCCATTGCCTCTGGTCCTGGCACTGTGCCCAACTGAACTCTGGGTTCTGTCCTTATTACACCCTCCCTTCAAGTATTTTAATGCATTGATGAGTTTTCCCCTGAGCCTGCTCTTCTCCAGGTTGAACATTCTCAGCTCTCTCAGCCTCTCCTCAAAGGAGAGATGCTGCATTCCCTTCATCATCTTTGCGGTCTTTTGCTGTACTCTCTCCAGTACATCCATGTCTGCATTTCTCTGGTGCCCAGAACTGGAACCAGGCCCCACCAATCGCAGGCCAACTCCTCCATTATCTCTTGGCCCAAGAGAGCCCCATATCTCCCTGACTGCTGCTATAGTTTTGTTGGGCAGCAGCCTTCATCTGCATCTTTGCCCAGCTATGTTACGTGTTATTCATCCAAATCTAATTCAGTGATGCTGGTCTGCACCCCACAAGGGCTAATGCAAACGACAGCTACCACATATGAGTATCACAAAATCACAGAGACATGACTAAGAGACAGTTAATACTTTAGTTATCTTCCTAGTGTTGATAATTAATTTATAAATCTTGGCAAAATTAGGGGGGGAACAGCAAAGAAAAAGTGCAAAATTGTAAGTTTGTAGTTATGCTTCAGTTGAGAGAGAGAAAAAATGTAATAGCTACTTTTTATGTTCTTTTAGCATTTGGAGCAGGGTGCACAAGTAAAACCTAGTGAGATGGAGAAATTCAAATTAAAAAACAGCACAATGTACATTCTATACATATTCTATGGGGATTTAGATTCTATACAACTAGAGATATCAGTGATTCAGCACACAGAGTGAAGAAAAAGAGGACTTTGCCAAAAACAAATATTTCTTACAAGGGTTACTGCAGTTTAATACATACCCCAGCATTTATTCTATACTTCAGGCACTTAGTGATTTGGCTACACTGCCAGAAGCCTCCCTTGTGACAAGTCACCTTGTTCCCAGATGGTTATGAAATAACATCATTGACACTCTGTCAGAAATCTGTTAGATTTTTCTTCCTCTCTCTTCATCTTTAGTCAAGTTACAGCTACAGAAAAGTGTGTGAATGACAGGCCTAGTGACTGTATTCTTTTGTAAAATCACAAAAAGGTTAGCTTGAGCAGAAGTGGCACCAACCTCCCAGGAATGTCTGATCAAGTTCCATCAGCCCTGGCCCCCAGTGACCTCTTCCAGCAGTGAACTTTGTTTAAACCCATTTTAGGCAGAAGTTTCCATAGTGGCCAAGGCTTGCAATGCTGGCAGCTCTGTTGATGTGGCCAGCTGAACTAAGATCATGACCACATTTCACATAGTTCTCCAAACAGTAGATGGTAATTTTTGGTCACTATCTGACCAGCCTTGAATGTGTTCTTAACTGATTTTTATGCCCATAGCGACTGTTATTTGCATCTATATTAGTATCTTTTTACAGACAGCTCAGGGGACTATTCCTAGCAATATATCAGTAGGTAAATTATTCCATAAAGTAATTAAAACTCTGCAAACTGCAGGAGGAAGTCCAAAGGGATTGCCTAAAACCTAAAATTATCCTGCGAAGATTATTGTCTCCAAGCTTCCTCATTTTTCAGCAGTGAAAGAGAAGTTTTCTTGGGCACAGTTCAACCAACTTCAGTCATCCTGCATCTCCTTCTAGAGGAGTCCCAGTGGAAGCCTAGGGTTATTAGTTTTGTGAGGCTTAAGTTTACAGGGTGTAAAAGGCCCTTTTGTGAAACATGTTATATAGTAAGAAGAATAACAAGAGCTTTGTGGGATGTTTTTATTTGTTTTTTACGTTATTTTTGACTGCTCAAAAATAATTCTGCAGATCCATAAAATTTTAATTCTCAATGAATAACGTCAATTTTCTTATAGGAGAAATTTGTAAGGAAAGCTGATACTTTTTATTGGATGTACCTGAGGCTATGATGTCCTTGTGACTTCCTCTGTGATTTTTTTATTTCCCCAAGCCTACCTGACAACAGCTGCCTTATGAGCCTGACAGCCCAACACATCTGCAGAGAAACACAACAAGTTAGTGAAAAAGATAACACCTGATTACCATACTAAAAAGAAATTAAAGGTCAGATGTCTAGTTTTGAGCATATGAGGTATGTAACTAGATAAATCTAAGTCTTGGGTGGGGAAAAAAGGAAAAGAGGAAGGAAAAACATTGCCTGCACACACTCACTAATCTCACAGCCATACTGTGGGCACTGCTGGGATCCCTCTATTGCAAAGACCCACACCCAGCTACCTCTGCTTTGTAGGAAAGAAGCTTACTTGTTTATGCTATTCCACTCTGTCACTTAGTCACAATAAATCTCCTATTAAGTTGCACAGTTTATTACATTACAGTATTTTGACTCAAATAGTATAACAAAATGCTACCAATACAACTAACAGACTTACTCTTATTCATGATTATAGCATGGAAACTCCCATATATTTTGAGAAAGGAAATAATTTAGAAATTATCAGTTTGAGGTCATGCATGTAAAGAAACTTTATGGTCCATAAAAAACTTACTAATAAAAAGTTATACACTATTAAAATGAAATATTTTCATTAAACCTCCCAGTGGCCATTCCATAATTAGATGCATACATTATTCATAGAGTTGTGCTTGTGGTAAATACCTGAGATACATTCCTCAAACCTTACAATATTTTTTTAATATTATGAAACTTTATTCTTCTAGTGGAAGTCCTTATACGTAAAAAAATTAAGCAGCTTATAGAACACAAACAGGATATACTGATTTTGAAATACAAGCACTTCTGATGGATAAGTGACAAAGTTGGATGGAAATACTTATAATAATGTGGTTAATCACTGATTAAAAGATAGTAGACCAGATCCTGATCCCACATGTATTATCCACAGCAGTTAAATATACAAACCTGAATGACATGCTAGCACACCGTGATGCTCCAAACCACATACACACATCCTAAGGCACCTTAAATGCTTCCCTTGGAGAAACTTGATGTGATAGAGAATCAAAATAGCTCTTACTGCAAAGTAAGCAGTATAATACATGTATATATGCATCAGGTATTAGTCCTCCATGGAATGTAAGAATTTTTAGATGTGATCTAAGTGATTTTATGATAATGGCAGAGGTATTTTCAAGCATAGTTACATTCAGGGGATTGTCTCAAAATATTTCCAATTTTTCCCATATATATCAGAGTTAAGATATACTACAGTTGTTGAACAACTGGAATGACAGCCCGTTATACATTACAGAAAGAGAAACAAGTTTAGTTGGTTCCTTTAATTTAAGGTTTTATTTAAGAGGTGATCTTAGCCTTCATATAAAATTTGGGTTATAATTCATTGCAAGCAGCCTAAGAGATTTTTCTGTTATCTTAATCACCACAAGTTCATTCAAAGCCTTCTTTCAAGTCAAATTAATCATCCTATCTGGTAATATTCCATGCATTCCATCTAAACTTCCTAGACAACTGGCTAGCTACAGGGGAATGGAAATTTGTAATACCATTGCAGTGTTCTCTACAGCCATAAGAGAATGTAAAGCAAATGGCACACCTCTGACAACTTTTCCTCATTTGGGTTCCTGCTTCTCTTCTTCAGTGGATTCCTAAGGTCTCTTATACATTGATTGCTAATTTTTTTCTTTCTGAAAATCTTTCAGCATGTGATAAATTTGCCTGTTTGTTAGCTTGTTCTCTTTATCAGATCCTTTGAACTGATTAAGCAGCTTAGCAAACTGATTTTTTTATCATGTTCAAAGCTGAAACCTGCTCCATCACTTTCCATCAAAGAAAAGATTACGAAGGTGCCAACACATTAGTGACCCCAAAGAATCTCTACCATTTCCACTTTCTCTGCTATTACATTCTTATGCAAACCCCTTAACTTCAGTGGTAGTGGCATTTCTTCTGAAAAAAAAAAAAAAAAAACAAACAACAAAATGAAAAATCAATTACACAGACTAAAGTGGTGCTGAGAAACACTGTGGTGTTTAAAACAACTGGTAGGTCCTGTTCAAATATCACTTATTGCTTAAATTAGAATTTCAAGGTCCACAGTTCCTGTAGAAGTCCTACTCAAGTAACCCAAATAGCCTGTTTAGGTCACTGTGAGTTTTAGTTTAAGTAAACAAGTTGGGCAGAACATGCAAAAAGTATTGGCCTGCCTGCTGCTAGGCTGAGGGAATGTACCAAGGGAGAGCTTATCCTACTTCCATTTTCAATTGACTTTGTGATTTTGAAGTTGAGCATACGTTTTTATTCATTCGCAGCTCAGTTCAAAGAATAGCTATCTGACAAGCAGAGAATAAAGAACGGTTAAGAGAGTTACAGGTTAGAAATACCGCTCAGCAGTGATCTTGTTTTTCCTACAGTGCTGCTCCCAGTCAGCCTTCAAACAGTCTTCAGAAATGATATGAACATGAAATACGTTGTTCAACTGCAGTCTGGAAAAGACTCTGTTGCTTAGGTTAGACACAAACCTCTTCCAGTTTCTTCTTGCTAAAGGGAAATAAATAATTTGTGGGTAATCTTTGCCTATTTATACTTGCCTTCCACCACAAGTGTTGGGAAGATTTGTGGCTCTATTAATTCTTTAATTTCCTTCCCACAAAGCTCCCTTAACACAAAAGCACATTGACATCTGACTCATCAGAAGAGTCTTACTGACTGGCATAACTGTTAAAATGTAGTCTTAATATAGATATATGTCACTTCGTATGTATAAACCTGCAAAGTTCAAAGGAAGATAAATTTTTAAGGGAAGTAAATTGTATGGTATTTGCCAGATATCATGGGTTAGAGGAGCTCATCAGTGTGCTTATGGGAGTCTGTCAAAACTTTTTGGGAGTTTGTCTCACCACTAAGCCGTATCACCTTGTACCAAAATTAAAATACATTACTCAGGTCAGTGTTATATCATGTTTTGACCTTTTACTCTCTGACCTCAAATGAGAGTGAAACAGTGGCAGCAAACTTAAAAGGACTGTCAATCCAAAACCTAGCAAGTACACAAGAAAGGAGCATCCTAGACTGTTAATAGCCATGTAGCCAATAGATTGAGGGCAGTGATTATTCCCCTTGCTATATGATGGAACTTGCTATATAATATCTAGAGTACTGTGCCCAGTTTTAGGGCTCTGATGCAGAAAATATTATAGCTAAACCAGTGCACATCCAGTGAAGGGTCACCACGATGCTGAGGGGCTGGAACACTCCTGTGAGAAGAGGCTGAGAAATCTGGACTTTCAGCCTGGAGAGGGGCAGATTTGGAGGAGATTGTACCAGGTAACCTGCCAGTAGCTATGAGGAGATCATTGAAAAGTCTCAGAAAGCCATCTAACATGAGGAAAGTTCATCACAGAGACAGGCTAATACAGCAGTACATGGTGGGAACACAAGAAACAATGGACACATTGACACAAGAGAAGTTTAAACAACATATGAAGAAAAACTTTTTCACTATGGGGGCAGTGACAGTGAAAGAGGTTGTCCAGAGAGGAGGCACAGTCTCTGTTCTTAAAGGTTTTTAAGATGTGGCTGGATAAAGCCCTGGTCTGACCTCATATATATGCCTCTTTTGAGCAGAAGGTTGAGTTAGGAACCTCCTGAAATCCCTCTGAACCTAAACTTTCCAATGATCCTATGTAATACTCTTAAGAGAAGGGTAATTAATCTAGTTGATTATCCTCTGTGTACTCTTACTCAGGACATTAATTTTTTTGCTGCTAAACTCGATGTCATTTATCAGTTTCATTAGTGAGGGTTATGAACATGTTATCATGGGTACAACTGCAATGATCATACTATTGAGATTTTAGTCTTGCACAGACATAGTACCAGTAACTTAAATCAACTGCTTCAGGTAATAGTCAGATTCTGGTTCAAATCAGTTATTACCAGAGCTGGCAGTGGGAATAAAAAATTTTGAAAACATAAGGTTTGAAACAAGATGGTAACAAGACAGTAACTTTACACACAGTTATAGTGGGGACAGTTCAGATGTCTTCATGGATAACTTTTTTCCCAAAAGGTTTCTTAATCTAACCTGTAAGTCCTTATAAAATTTATCACTGTTCCATCTTACCTGCTTTACTGTACTTGCTGTATTATTTGCACAATACGTCCCAGACATGATCAATATCCATTACATTACCAACTATATCAACAAATGTTAAAATGAAGAGGTTTGGGTGAGGAAAAGAGTGGAAAACATTTTTATTCCTACATTGTTTTCTTCACATTGTTTCCTATTACAAAGTATTATGTTGAACACCCTTCCTTCTGGTTAATAACCTCCTTGCACAGACATTAATGGATTTGGATGGAGCCTTAAATAAAACAATAATCCCCTCCTCCTCCCCAAAAAGGAGTAAGGCAGTTAAATTGCCAATAATCACCGAGACATTGGACACTAAGATATGACATTTTGAAAGCACTAAGTGCTAACATTTATTTGCTAAGATCAAAGGGTAATTTGAGTAATCATACCAGTGTACATATCAATGTTCTTGGGTACACCAACAAATCTTTTTTCTTAATCTCAGATATTCTCACTGGTTTAATTTATAATGCTAAGTAAGGTATGTGTGCATACCTGAAAAAAAATCTGCATTTAACAATGTGTTTAAATTCTATTATATTAAATTGTATTAATATTAACTAATGGAAGTATATTACACTATTATATTAAATGCTATATAAAATGCAGCCAGCTAATTGTTTAAGAAAAGGTGACCTTCACCTCTGCTAATGACAAATCTTCCCTTAGCCTTCAGCAAGAATAAACAGAAAAACCCTCCTGCCCTACTTATTTTGTGTTTAAATTTTTCCTTAGGTTGACAGAGACTACTCTGAAAAAAATTCTTTGCTTATTTCTTGCACTAAATGAACCACCCTTCAGAGGAATTTTGGGCCATCATATAGAATGTGACAAAATGACATGAGGAAAATTCAGATTTTTTATCTATTTTTTTTTTCCAATGGATATTTGCTGAACAAAAAGATTTTTTGAGGCATAGGTAAGAACAGGAAGAGGATTGAGATGTAGTCTGTGGCCAAGAAGACTGATATCATCCTGGCTTGTATCAGCAATAGTGTGGCCAGCAGGACCAGGGCAGGGATCATCCCCCTGTACTTAACACTGATGAGGCCACACCTCAACTCTCAAGTTCAGTCCTGGGCCTCTTACTCCAAGGAAGACATTGAAGTGCTGGAGTGTTTCCAGAGAAGGGCGACAGAGCTGGTGAAGGGTCTGGAGCACGAGGGAGCTGAGGCTGTCTAGCCTGGAGGAAAGCTCAGGCAGGACTTTACCACTCTCTACAGCTACCTGAAATGAGGTTGTAGTGAGGTGGGGATCAGTCTCTTTTCCCAGCTAACAGGCAATAGAACACAAGGAAATGGCCTCAAGTTGCACCAGGGAATGGTTAGGATTGGATATTGGGAAAAACCTCTTCATAGTAAGGGTAGTCTGTGAACAAGCACTGGAACAGGCTGCTCAGGGAAGTGGTGGAGTGACCAACCCTGGACGTGTTTAAAAGATGTGTAGATGTGGCACTTAGGTACATGGTTTAGTGGTGGACTTGGCAGTATGAGGGCAACATTCGGACTCATTGATCTTAAGGGTCTTTTTCAACCTAAATGATTCTATGATTCTCTGAATATAAGGGAATTAAATGAGAGGGGAGAGGAAAGAAAAGGAGAAACTGCTATGTTGGATGAATGTAATCACCTGAGGGTGAGTTCAGGAGGCAATTGGGAATGCCAGCTAGGATAAAAGAGAGAGGAACTTAAAAGGAATCTGCAAAGGATCCACTTGCTGCAATGAGGAAATAAAAAAAGAGGAAGTAGTCATAGATTACTAAAAGACCTGAAAACTTATCAACAAGTAGAGCGAATTAATAGACTGAGGGATGTGAAATTCTGACAGTATTCACTTCACACTGAAAGGAGCATTGGCCGTACCAAAGTGCCTCAGGAAGTTCTTACCTGCCTCCCTTTCTTTTCAGCAGCCCAGCCTTTCAGTGAGGGAGCCTGTCTGCTAGGAGCTGACGTGTAAGCCTTCCAAAACCTTCACCCAGGCTGCTGAAACAACAGACTGTCTCAAGACTCCACAAAGTCAGTGAAGAAGTTAACAAAGTATGTTTTTCTGAGCACTGGTTAATATATTTCATATTACCCCCAAAAAATATACAAAAAATATGCATGCTTAATTGATTGATCCTATAGTTTTCTTAAACTATGCTTTGCTCAAACACAAACCTGCACCTTGTTTCAACACCAAACAAATCCCAAAGACTGAAAGCATGAGTTTAATGCATACATTGGAATCAATAAATGTAGAAAGGATCTTTTGTCATATATACAAATATATAAGTATACATGCATGTATTTTACCATTCTAATATGCTAAACATGACAAAAAATAACTCCAGGATATTTTATAGTTTTTGCAATCTACAGTTTAAACTTGCCAGAGCTCAGGTCAGCTGTAGGAAATGCAAATGTGTTATTTCTGACACTAGATGGCAGGAGATTGAAGTAAATGGTTTCAGTGGCTCAGAATATCCTTCTCAATAAATCAGTTTAAAAAACAAATGCCTGTCAATTTGTAAATCTGGTGATAAAATCAA
Organism: Pipra filicauda; assembly: GCF_003945595.2. Taxonomy (NCBI): domain Eukaryota; kingdom Metazoa; phylum Chordata; class Aves; order Passeriformes; family Pipridae; genus Pipra; species Pipra filicauda. The sequence continues at coordinate 124,969 of NW_024104810.1, read as the reverse complement.
ATTGAGAGATATAGTGAGGATTCTGAAATAAAGCAGAACAGAAATTTATGTTTCTAAAGCCAAAATGTTTCTCAAAGAATTACTTCAAATACACGTGTAATCTCAGTAATTAGACAGAGTTCGCAATGGGTTAAAAAATTGGTAGAACTGATTCTACCAATTTCTAACTACAGTGAAGTTCTTCCAGATGTTATTAGAAGCTGGTTGTGTATTTAGAAATTAAATTACATGTAAGAAAATCATGAAGCCTCGAACCTCAGAGTCCATGTTTCTTAGAGATCAGACAAAACCTAATGAAAGAGACTGTTCCACACCAGGTAAAGGCTTCTTGTATCTTTTACTAAAGTGCTACTTGGCACAGCTAAAGGGAATAAACTGGACCAGAGGGACTGAGGTTCTGATTGTCACTTTAGATAGGTTCATACACACCCTTTGCTCCCCTCTAAAAGTTTATTTGTCGTCTTAAACTTCCATTATTTTTGGACAGGAATTTTTGGTATTATCAGTGCAAATAGGCTTCTTAATGCAATTTCTACAAGTATCTCTCGTGATTTATCCTATAGCATCATGTTGTCTGAGACAGAGGTGCTACATTAGCCTTCCTGCAGAGCCAATTGATTATCTGAGCTATGGGGAGCCACTCGTCTCTTACAGCAGCTCTTTTTTAGCACTGGACTTGCAAGGAACTTACAGGAACTGTACTGATAGGACAAGGAGTAATGTATAGAAATAGAAGGAGGGGAAATTTAGGTTGGATATTAGGAAGAAATTTTTTGCTGTGAGGGCGGTTAGACACTGGGACAGGTTGTCCAGGGAGGTTGTGGATGCCCCAACCCTGGTAGTGTTCAAAGCCGGGTTGGTTAAATCCTTGAGCAACCTGGTCTAGTGAGAGGTGTCCCTGCCCATGGCAGGGGGGTTGGGACTAGATGGTCTTTAAGGACCAGTCCAACACCTTAGCATTCTATGATTCGGAGTTCAACTAGCCCCTGGTAGTGGGAACTGGGCTAGTCCCAATCTCCTACCAAGCCACTTCAGCTGATCATCCCTTCCACATTTATTGTGGATCATAGCAAATAGAGGATACTTGTCTCAGATGTTATAAATTATCCATTTACAAATAGGAAAAGCAGATCATACTGAATTTAAACCACCCAAATGATTCTCTGTAACTCATTACTCCTGTGCTTTTTGCACTAGTTCAATTATGTTTGTGTAAATGCTTTCTAGTAGTGATTTTTACATTTACTTCCAAATCATAAATGAAAGTCCTAGATCAGACTTAATGGAGCCTTAATCTATGGAGCCTTGCTTGGATGCTTCCTGTTAATTATAATTTCCTAATAATGACCACTTCCTTTGTTTACCTATTAGCTATTTTTTTAAGCTGTGAATTTGTACTTTGTTGATATTGCACACAGATATTCTTGATACTATTCAGAACATTGGGCAATATGAAATCACCTATTCTACTTCTAAAAAGTTGGAATATATTGCACCTATATGGCAATCAACTCAGCTCCCAGAGGGGTAGCTTATACTTTGTGAACAAATGTCAAGTATACTTGATTTAAATCTGTTGATGTATCTTTTTTCACCATTCATACTGACTAGCATTACTTCTACTCCAATCCTCAGATTTTTTTTCTAATTGCACTCTGCATAAACCACTCTTCTGTCTTCCTTAGGACTTGTGTCAGACCATTAGCCTTACCTGCATCAGCCACTCTACCTTTGTATTACATTACATGACTTTTTTCCAGAAAGTTTTCAGAAATCCGTGATTTATCTAAAATCATGGAAGTTCACGATACTGCTTCTCTGGCCATGGTGATTATAATTTTCTTTATCCCTTGTTAGATATGGTTCCTCCTTGATTACTGTTGAAATGATTGTTGAAATGATTCCTGATTCTCCTGTGGTATAAGATTATAGTGTTGATTCTTGCTTCTTTCCAAATACAGAAAAGATTTTGCAATTGAATGCTTCTGATAATTCTGCATTATTGTTAACAATTTACCCATCAGGCAGTGGCTCTTTGTCACAGCTAGGATTTACACTGTATTTAAGCCCTTTTGTTCTTAGGCTTGTCAGTCATGAATTTCTTCCTGATGGTTTTAGATCCTCTTGTAACTAAGAATTTATGAAGTTTAGAATATGTGTATCTACTGATACATATTTCTCCTTTTTTTCTTGCTACATATTGCCTTTTTCCCTTTTAATTGCAGAACCTATTTCACTACTGCACCAGGATGAACTTTTAGGCAGTGCTGTCCTATTTCCTGGGAAATAGAAATTGCTGAACTGTGTCTTCAGGCCATAAAATAAATTCTTTTCAAAGGTCATTCAATTCAATACAGTTTTTATTTCCTTTTATTAGAGAGGTGTTTAGGAAATAACAAGTATTTTTCATTTAGCCTTTAGCAAATCCCAAACAGTGCCTTTCCTGGGCTTTTCTAATGTGTTGATCCACAAGTATTCAAGACCATGTGATTTTTTCTTAATCAGCTTTCAAACAGGTAATGATGTGTCTATTGTGATAGACCTTATTGTTACGTGGCTTTTACTCTCTCCATCCTGACTACGTGGGTTAAAAGTAGTTTCTCTACAGTATAGTAACTGGTCTTTTTGAGGTGTTACTGAGAAAGACTATTATGACATTGATCATCTGTATTTCTGGCAGATAACTTAGAATACAGCCAGAATGTGCAACTGCCTCTAAGCCACCTAACATCATTTTTGAACACCAAAAATGTGTGGAATGGAAGGAAACATCATAGAACTTCTCTTGCTCTGGAGAGTAAGAATATATTCCATCAGTGGGATGTTGCAACCTTCAGATAGCTGTGTGACAATTTCCTTGTAAGTATTGACCTTTCTAGCTGTTAGAGAAAGCTCTAGATTATCAGTCTGAATCCTTGGATTTAATCCAGGAGAACTGTCTCTGAGCTAAGAGATTTTTTGTCATGGAAACAGTTTCCATGGTGCATGGATACTCTAATTCTGACTATCAGATATATCAACCAATTTGACAAAATTTTACCAGAGCACATACAGACTTATTTTATATTTTTTTGGAAACAACAATATTCTCAGATTCTCAGACACTTGTTTATACCCAGTGATAGCTGTGTCACAAAAAGCAAAATGGTATTCCACCAAAAAACTTCCATATTAATGAAGAATTACTTAGATAAACTATCCTTGACAGTTCATATCTATCTTCACAACTAAGATTTATGCTAAGAGAGGGCAGCAAACTGTAATTTGTTTCCAGGAAAAAGGTCGCACAGCTCTTATTTAGTTTCTTAGAATAAGGAGAGTTTTTGCTCTGTGGAGCCTGGATTCAAAAACATTCATTGCTTTTCTGGTATGTCAGATGCATGTTGTGGACAGGAAGGCAGGACACTAGCTGGACTGGATAAACAAACAAACAAACAAACACTTGAAGTTTAGCAAGATCATTGAATTGATAATTGAGTAATTGGACTGATAATGACTATGAATTGAGTTTTTTTTACCTAGAGAACTTATCTACTGTATTTAAGCTTCTTATATACCTGGGTTAAATGTTATCAATGAAGTATTGTCTCACTTCTACAGTCACATCTGTATGATGAGATGTGAAACACTTTTAACACTGTTAAGAAAGCAGAGAAAGTCATTACCTACACAGTTAACAAGTTGTTATCCATTGGCTAACTACTCAGTGAAGTGAAAGACAGTTTAACAGACTCCTAAGGGGTAAAGGTATCTTCTACTCTGCTTGGCTGCTCCTGTTCTCTGTTTTCATGTGCTTACTTCTGTGGACAGTAACATAGCAGTTAAAAAAAAATGAAGTGAAAAAAAATTGCACTACTGTCATGGCTGAAATGACAATGTTTAAGAGAGCAATGGCTGATGAAGACTATTTTCTATGCTTTCTCTTAGTAAGGAGTTAAAAACAGTATTACAGGTTGTCTTTAAAATTTTTGAATTCAAAGACTAGGTTTAAAGGATCGCATTTGAAAGGAGGGGCCCTGCAAGAGAAGATTGCAATACATGACTTTTCAGTGCAAATATCTGGATCCCACAACTTCCAGCAGATGGTGAAATGATGACATTCTCATTATGAATTTCTTTTCTGAACCAAAATTTTGTAAAGTCAACTCTTGTTAAGTCAGTAGAATGTTAGTCAAAATAACTCAATGGCTGTAAATTCACGTAGAGTGTTAATCAGAAATATGGGGGGTTGAGTTCAGATTACTTTGTGGCATTGTATTTCCATATTTGTGGCTATGATGCAAATTCTGGTACCGGCAAGCTCCTGCTACCCTGCCTCTTCTGGTTTTGTATCCACTTGTTGGGCCTGACATGGGCCCTGGGCTGCAGGCAGGGCAGGGGCAGGCAGGGACAGCGGTGCCCTCAGGATCCTGGCAGTGCTCTATATCCCAACTGAAACAATTTCCTCTCATAGCCAAGCTCACATGTATCCATTTTTTTTGAGTTGCTGACAGACAGGTGGCATGATCTCACTGTAGTGCTGCCTGCTTGTAAGTCATAAGGAGATTTGCACTAAATATGCTCTTATAGTTCCTCTTGTTTTCCTCCTCTGACATATTTCATCAGATCTAGACTTTATTCCTTGGCTTTTTAATGTTACGGAATGACAGAATCTTGTAATACCAGTATTTTTCACCATTCATATTTTCCAGTCTTTTCAGCATTTTTCTGCATTCAAGTTGCATAAAGCTCTGAAGTACCTACTACCTAATTATATACAGTTTCAACCTATTGAGGCATCCAAATTTGAAGGAGGACAATCAAAATATCATTCCAGGCACAGATGGTAAAATGACCTGATAATTATCAGACAATGTTAAGGGTGAGAAAGAGAGGAGAAGGAAAGACACTTTTCATACCAGTGCAGCTGACAGATAAATTAACAACTCACTAGTTTCTGCTTCACCTGCCTCCAATACGATATTCTACATAATGTTCCCTTTCCTCCCAGAAGGTATAATGATAGTTCATTGCAGAATGTCTGCAGCCAGGAGTTGTCTGGGAGGTTGCATGGCACACTATTGTATTGAACTTAGTCCTTCAAGAGTACATTTTCCTTCTCAATACTTTCACATGTGCATATATGGTAAATGCCAGTTGTTATAAATAAAAACTGGGCACCTGCCATCTTTTGTGAGCAGTAGCTGTTACAGAGCAGTGCTGGTTTGGAAGATTTCTCACAGTGTTTCAAAATAAACATTGTTATGATTTTTCTTTCTTCTCACCATTGTAAAAAGTCATTACTGGGTATCCAATGATTGCAAATAATGTGTATATTAAAGCTAGATACTGAACGTACATTGGATTTGGCAGCGGTCATCGGTTAATGGCTGGACCCAATGATCTTAGAGGCCTTTTCCAACCTTAATGATTCTATGATTCTATGACTTAATTCTTTCATTGGGAGTATGTAACTCCTCTTGGAGCAAAAGAAGTGAAACTGTATCTAAGCCTGAGTACGCTCAAAAAAGTTTGAGACTCTGGAAACTAATATGTTTGCCTTTTAGATTAGAAATACAATCTAATACAAATTCACTAATGCCATATGTTTGAGTGGTCCGAATACTAGAATTACAGTTGCCAAAGACTTGCTCTTACTCTTGGGACAAATTATTCAGCCTCTGCATATCTTAGTATCCCCACCTTCAAAACAGCTCCAAAATACTGCTTAAATGAAGTTAGAGGAAGGTTGAGATCTTTAATAACTGTAAAGTACAGAAATTCAAAGAGGGGTGGAGGAATGTAAGAATGCACAATACAAGTTCAATGTATTATTACACAAATCATTTGTACAGAAAATAAATACACATGATTTGTGTAGGAGACAAAAGAAATTTTTAAATTGCCATTCTCATATTTCCCAGTCTGGAATTTTCAGGAGAACGGAAAAGCTGGAGGAATGTCTTGCCTAATGAAAGGCTGTATTTTCACTCAAAGAAAAGTCCTGTAAGTTCATACATAGGGAATCTTTTTTGATATTTTTTCTCTATTAGTGCTAGAATAGGTAGAGAGATCTGAGACAAAATCTACATACAGTCACACTGCAATTTGTTTATTATAAAGTTACAGAACATGCTGAGTTGGAAGGAACCCACAAGGATCATCAAGTCCAGCTCCTGCCTCTGCGCAGGACCATCCCCCAGAGTCACACCATGCGCCTGAGAGTATCATTCAAATGCCTCTTGAAATTTGTCGGGCTTGGTGCCGTGACCACTTCCCTGGGTAGTCTGTTCCAGCACCCAACCACCCTCTGGGTGAAGAACCTGTTTCTAATATCTACCTAAACCTTCCCTGACACATCTTCAGGCCATTCCCTCAGGTCCTGTCACTGGTCACCACAGAGAAGACATCAGTATTTGCCCCACTTCTTCCTCTCACCAGGAAGTTGTATACAGCTATATACACACCTCTCACTTGTCATGAGCAACGCTTTTTTTAAGAACGCTTGGTCAAAAGTTTAAAACCAAGTTGCCAGATTTATCTTAAGGCTGAATCTCAAGATAGAACAAGCTTTTCTTCACGATGTTACCTGATGCAGATCCTTCAAAGATATTTTTTCTCCCATGCACAGTTTTAAGAAGGAATTCCATACATATAAAGAAAGCTATGAACACATATAGTAGTCTTTCCAAGATTAAAACCATGCTAAGGAAGAATTCATCAGGTTTGTAATACTCTTGTCTGATGTGATTTATCAGTATGATTTCTAAAGGCTCCTATGGGGGCTTGATCTATTGATGATTTGTCAGTTACACATCTATTTTCCTTTAGCTGCTTCTAAAACATATCCATATTTAAATGTCTCTTGATTCTACGAAACATAAAAGAATATTTAAGCTGTATTCCTGTCCTGCAGAATAATAGAATAATAGCAGAAGATAGGAATTCTTTAGGTGCAACAGTTCCATTCTTTTCCTTAATTGAACCATTTTATAACAGTTCAGTGCCATTGACAAAATCCAAATAAAATGACTTGATAAGAGTAATGCAGGATCCCCAAGTAAGTTGAAGACAGAATGTCAAGATTCTTAATTGCAAAACTCATCCTTTCTAAAGACACTTATAATTCATTTTAGTAAGCTAACTACATCTGAATACCCTTCATGGTGATGTTCAGCACTGGTTCATTGTAACAAAACTAGATGACCATTTATTCTTTCCAGTTCTGCCACGTCTTAGGCCACAGTGAGGGCAGGGTGCTTGTGGCACCTTCCAAAGTACTGGTTGTTAGAAGACCAAGGAAGAAGGACCACAGACAGCAGGCAGAGCAGGAGGTTGAAGGAACTTATAGGAGATGGGAGCGGGGATGTGGAAGGACACATAGAAAAGATAGTAAACCTACACAGAGTATCACAGACACCCTAAGTGTCCTGCCTCTGCGGCAGCCTGGCACCTCAAGTTTAGACTAGCTCAGGTACCAACAGCAGCCTGTCACTGATAGTGTGAAGCACAGCAAAACCAACCCCTAGGAGTGGGAAGTCCTTAGTTTATCAGCTCTTTGTTGCTACAGTAACATTCCTGACTACATAGGGTGGTTAGTTACAGCTAACTGGCCATGGCACTCATGCGTGAATTATATCGCTTTCATGTTATTTTAGACCCCAAACCTAATCTAGCACAGAATCAGCAGGGCCATTTTCACTGTCCTTCATCTGTCAAGGTCTCTGTGTGAGTTAAAAGAAATGGAGACCAGATCTTGAAAAGGACATTGCACTCAATCAACTTCAATCTTTTTTAATGAGCTATAGCAGTGCAAATCCCAGCATGAACACACTTAGTCTAATTTATTATTAATGGGTATGATTTAAACTAGAACAGTGTTGTTTAAATTCCTGTTTCTGAACCATTATAAATCTAACAAATGTACAGCAAGGATTTTTATTTAAGCCAATGCAACCTTCTCATGAAGGTGAGATTTGGGACAGCTCAGAGTATAAAACATGTTTATAAGAAGCTATTGCCCTTTTTCTGCTTTTCTCAATAAATGGCATATTCTCAAGTCCAGGTACCAAATGTAGGCTGCCTACCCACTCACTTTACATGAAGCCTTTCTTGTTTCCGTGCCAGGTAGAATTGCCTTTGTCTCGGCAGCTACCTGTGTTCCTTGTAAAGTGGTAAATCCCCCATTTTGAAGAGGGAAACCATAGGCAGCATTTTGCTGTTTCATCCTGGAGCTTCCCTGGCTCAGCACATCCTGGACAGTTACTCTGCTCTTGCAGGAGCACTGCTGAAACCAGCACAAGCCAGCCAAAGGCAGCATCCCCACCCTGCACTTCCAAGATGAAAATTTAAGGCCAAATCTTGCTTATATTAACCATTTTGCTAGTGGTTGTGGCAGGGATTGGCAACAGCAAATTTACTGATGTTTAATTGCTTTGGTCCACAGCAGAGTTTTCCAGCTGACATCAGAACCAAATCACCACTTCCCAGAAGTGGGAACAGATTTGCTGCCCCACAGGCAGTGGTGGAGGTCCTACCAACACAGAAAGAAAAACTGAAGCCAAGAGCTGAGGAAGGGCGCAGGAGAGACAAGGTTGCCCTTCCTGCCAGAAGCAGAATTGCAGTGGAAGAGCAGAGAGTGAAAATCAAACTGCTACAGCTACAGAAGGGACAGGATCTGATCTCTGCTGTCTGGTGACCAGTGACCCGAGGGAACAACAAGAAGCTGTGTCAGGGGAGGTTTAGGTCGGATATTAGGAAAAGGTTCTTCTCTCAGAGGATGGTCAGGCACTGTAACAGGTCCTCCAGGGCAGTGGTCACAGCCCCAAGCCTGATAGAGCTCAAGGAGCGTTTGGACAAGGCTTTCAGGCACATGCTGGGATTGTTGAGGTATACTGTGCAGGGCCAGGAGTTGGACTTAATGATCCTTTTGGGTCCCTTCCAACTCAGGATATTCTATGATCCTATTCTATATCTCAATTTGCTCTCTCCTGTTCCATCATAGCCCCTCATCACCTCCAAGCTGCACATCAGAACTCTTGGTGCTGGCAACTCCTCCTTTCAGTTCCAAGAAATTAAGGAAAAGAAGCTCTGGTTTTCTTTGTCTCAAATCCTTTGCTTAGTTAGGTGCAAGTTTTATAGCCCCATATTGTCAGGAAAGTAGACTTACCACATCTGTAACTTGCAGGCTTGACTACAGTCTTTTAATCCTTTCCTAGCTGCCAGTATGACAGAGTTCCAGCCTTCCCTCCAGTCTGCCCTGTCACCTAGTACAGTTTAAACTGATGGATCAAAGAGAGACCGATGGATCTGTATAACCCTCATTATCCCCACCCCTGTTAAAGTCTTTTTTGGTACTTTTGAGCTTTTCCCTCTCCAGCTTCTCCACAGCTCTAAAAGTGTACTTTTAAATTATTATTAAAATGTATTTTAAACTGTCAGAAGTAATACATATTAAGAAAGGTATCAATACCTTTTTTTGTGTATTTATTCCCCATTGTGTTGCTTTCCTTGATTATTTGGTTTTGGTCTTGAATTCCCTTTCTTTCTTATATCTTCTTTCCTTTTACTTGCAGGGAATGTTGCAGAAAGGCAGGATTTAAGACTGAAAACTACAGCCACAGAAGCCCATAATTACATTCTCCCTAATTTAAATGGAGCCAAGTTTTCCTCTTGAAAGCAAAATTTTTCTAATAATGGCCAAACTATTTTGCAGACAGAAGCCAAAAATAAAACTCTTACTAACTCCAATAGAGCCAGGTTTTTATCTCAAAAGCAAATATCTTAAAATAATAAACTCACATTTTTCAAACATTTAAATAAATTGGTGTATTATCTGATACACTCCAGGTGTAGAAAGAATACATAGTAAGTAAAGTAAATGTGTGAAATAAAGCAGTGTGGTTTGCTTCAATATCATACTCATGCCCTTCACAAGTCAGTTACTTGACTTCCTGATAGCTAACTTTCCCTTTGAAGTGGCCTCTGAACATAGAGGAGAACTTCTATTAAATAGGTGTTTGTAAAGCTGAAGTTACATTTATTACAAGACTGAAGATTCATAGAGAAGGTTTTGGGGGTTGTCTGTAGTAAATGGAAAGTGTTTTCAACAAGAGATGTACAGCATATAAGCACACACAAATCCCCTCTGCATATCCTCACCAGAAATTAACTTGAGATTTTAAGCAGGCTATTTTATGGGGGACGGGAAGCTCAAGGGAGAGAATACCAGTAACCAAACAGAAGGGAATAATCCTGCCCTGGACAAAGTCTTTTCCACCTCCAGACTCTATGACACAACTAGTGTCAGATTTGGTGCCAGTATGAAAAAGAGACAAAGGAAAATGCTTGTTTGCCTTTCAGCCAGAGAATATGAAGTGTGTGTGGTTTAATACAGTCCTTTTTCAAAAGGCTCCCTGTGTCTCTGAAACATTAACAGGGATTTACAGTAGTTCTCACACATGTTCAAATGTCAGCTAGTTTTATTTGTCTACAGCCCACTCATTCATTTTTCTTTCAGAGAGGTTGAGAATCAGTTGAGCTTGAAACACTTTTTCATTCTTTTTAGTAAATTCAATATAAAAGTATCAAAGGGGTTATCAATTTTTGGCATAATATTTTTACCTACATTTTCTTTAACAAGTCCTCCACATATTTTCCATAAACTACAATTATTTGCAGCAAAATTCTTCCCATTCTTCTTGTTATTCCCAGTGCTCCATTGACTTATCTTTATGTGGATCTTTGACCCTCACCGGCGTGGAAAAGAAGCTGTAAACCCCCAGTTTTGAAAAGATGTTGTGGTTTTATTTTATCCTATTGTATCAGCCTCTCTTCCCTTCCCACTACTCATATCCAAGATTTTTGGCCACATTGGTAACATGAAATCCCACTTTCTCCTCGCTTCGTGACTCCTAATGGACTCTCCACCGCTTTTTGTTTTATGGAAGTGTATCTCTGCCTTCTCATCAGCCTCGGCTCTTCTGCCCAGCCAGGGAAATCTCGCCGATAATCCCCCGATGCCACTGACCGCGCGTTAAGCGACCCTTGGCCGGCTGCTTCGCCGCAGCACCTGCAGTCGAAGCCCTCCCCGCCGCGCCCCTCGTCCCTCCAGCCCCGAAGGAGCCGCCGTGCCCGCGGGGGGCTGCTCGCCGCCGCCCGGCCCCTGCCAGCCCCCGGGCTCCCCGCGGGGCAGGGCGGCGGCGGGGCCGCGCACCCCCCGCACCCCCAGCCCTCCCAGCCGGGCGCCTCCCCGCCCAGTCCCGTCCCCGTCCCGTCCCCGTGCCCAGGCGCGGCGGGGCTGCAGGCGACGCCCGTCCTCCCACGACTTTCCCCCCTCGCCGCCGGCGACCAGCAACACCTCTGAGCGCTCCGCTCCTCCCGGCCCCCGCCCGGGCTTTGTGTGCGCGGCAGCAGCCGCCACCTGGGGCGGGCGCGGCGGCGGTGGCCGTGCCGGCGGTGGCTGTGCCTGTGCCCGCGGTGGCGGTGCCGGCGCGGCCCCGCACGATGCCGCTCCGCGGGCTCCTGCCCCTTTGTCTGCTCTGCCTCCAGGCTGCGCTGCCGCTCCGCGGCCACCGCGGCCGCTACGCCGGGTAAGTCCGCCCGCCGCCCGCTCCTCCCGCGGGGCATCACCGCGACCGCGCGCCCTCCGCTCCGCCGGCGAGAAGCGGTCGGTGTGTCTGCGCGTTCGGGCGTCCCTTCCCGCTGCCGACCTGGTCGTGTGCTTTGCTGGCACTTGTAGCGTGTAGTTCTTGCTAGAGATCCTGAGAGTCTCTGCTGGCAGTACTAAGGATGCTACACCAGGGGGAAAAGAAAAAAGTTTTAGTGTCCTCGTGGAAAAAGAAATTGCGCTTATACGAGGGGAGGGGAAGTGGAAAAAGTTTTAGAGGCTTCACCGTGCTCTGAAGTGAATGAAGGTTTATATTTTCCTTTAGGGGACAATTTTACTGAAACTTAAAATTGTTTTTTGAAAAGTTGAACAATGTGCAGGCGTATTACTGAATGCATAAAAAGTTCAAGCAATAAGGGAACTCGATTAACTTTACTGTAAGCAAGTGAAGACTAAGACTTTAATTTAAACTAGGCTTTTTCCTTTTTTTGTTTTGATTTGAAGTTCAATTTTGTGTTAGAAAGAGAAAGTTTGAACTAAGTAGTAGTAAAAGGCGACTTGTGGTATCATTGGTAGGCTGCACCTCCAAAGTGTATGTTCTTTGCCCGGTTTAAAGACTCTGTTTTTAGAAAGTATTTAATGTAAAAAGTTTATGATGCAAATGAAAATGCAGTCAAATATAGGAGCATTAAAAGCCAGTGGCGTCTGTTCACATACAGCATAAAATTCTTTCCAACTGACCAGCAAATTCCTCAGAATAAGCATACTTCTTTTTGGTAGTAGGATGATGTATTATTCTTCTTAATTTATTAAAGTAGCCAAGCCAGGCATAGAAATTCCCCTACTAAAATGAAGTTTAAAAAAAAACCACCATGCCCTAAGCTTCAAGGATTTGGTAATGTGATATGAAGCCATTCACCCCTGGGTCACTATTAGTGATAGAAAGTAGTTAAACAATTGACAGCTGTTTCACCATCTCTGTTCAGTTCCTCAGGTTCTGGTATCTGCCTGCACTGCGAAATCTAACAGGCCACAGCAGTCAGGAGCCCTCCTGACAGTGCTGGAAAGGAGTAGGACAGAAAACTAAACTGTTCTTTAAAGTCAGGGTGCTGCTGTAAGTTTTTCTGTAGCAGCACTGCTCTGCCTGTGTGGAACCCATAGCACTCACTGGGCTGGTCTCGTACACATTTTTTTTAAATTCAAGGTTGCATTCAATTCATTTCCAGGTGGCATTAAGATCAATAACACATTCTCAGTGCTGGTACTTAACTTTTTCTGAATATTAATTACATGAGTTATCTACTAATTGATGTATGAGATGTCAAAATCCACATTTTAATATCTTTTAGGTTTAGGTGAGATGGCCAATGATAAGCAAGTTGGTTCAAATAGAAAAAGATGCATGAAGATTCAGATATTGTACCTGTACTCGTCTATGTGACTCACTAATTTTGTTTAAAGTTTTAAAAATTATTTTCTTGTTTAAACATTTCATGTTCCTGAGGTGACATGTGAAAGACCCACCCAAACTCTCCCTTGTTGATTCCTGTTTTAAAGCTTCCGCATAGACACTAGTTTAAAAAAAATGAGGTTTCTCATCAGCTTCCAGAATTTGGGCAAGCACAACAAAAATCACCACTCAAAAAAAAGGCTAGAGTTTATTATAAAATCTCTTGGTCAATAGGCAATTGTAGTAGGGGGCCAAAATACATTTACAAGCCTCGCTGAAAATGTGGGCAATATTTGAAACAGAAACCAGAATGTGTACTACATGTGTAACACAAACTGGAAAAACAGCCTAATATTTTCCTACTCTACTAATATTTTCCATTTCTACTATCCTGGCATTATTCATGTCAATAAAAGATGATGGAAAATTAGTTTGAAACGGGATGAAGGTTTCTTCAGAATTATGAATGTATCTTGTCCATCTGTCAGCAGCCCAGTGTCCTGAGCAGGGTCTTTTAATTTCTTCTGTGTGTGCCATTGATTAGAAACAGTTGAGCAAGTATTGCCATTACCACTGAACCTGGCCGTCACTTAAAGGAAAAAAATGTTAGTAGGGGTTTTTTTTTGAGAAAGCCAGTTGGGAGGTGAATAGTTTTGTGATGTTCACCATTAAAAAGGGCGTCCCAACAAACTGACTTCATTGTGTGCTAAGAAACAGCTGTGAATTCTAGTCATTTCTATCATGTCAGAAGCCGTACCATATAGGGGAAAGGCATAAATATAATTAAGGCAAAAGGATGAGAGAAAAAAAAAGAACAAAGAAAAGGCAATGGAAAACTTTTCTCATAAACTCAGGCCATCACTATGAGGCACAGTGCAATTGTAGCTCTTTAGCTGAGTACTCAGACCTTAATTAATTGATATTGCACATGTGTCTCCAGACGGTGTTCAGAGCAGGCCAGGTATGCCATATGGACATATCTTTAAGGAAATGTGTTCCAGATACCTTTGGGAAGTCAGCAAATAGTTGTGAAGCCTCAGCAAAGACGAAGCAGCTCTCATGCCCACCAAGGTCTTGCAAAGACTGGGGGCAGTTGTATTTGCCTTCTTCTGCCTCACACAGCATGCAGTTCAACCTACTTCTGTGCTCTTGTGCCTGAAGGAACTCGAGGAGCTGTCTAAAAGACACTGCTAATCAGCTACCCAACAGCAAACTGAAAACTATACTCACATACACACATTTTTCTTTCTCACATTTGCATGCTCTGTCCAAAGGTTCCAAGGGAGATAGGCAAGAGGGAGACACACACACATCAAGGTTTGGACAGAGTACATGTGGTATATTCAAGAGGATTTTTCAGGAGGCCATTACCAGAAGTTCAAGTAGAGGAAACAAGGATAACCAAATGTATGGGAACAGTTTAAGTGTCTGAAATAACCAAGTAAGCTAGGACTCTTTGGTCCCCAATAGAAACAATTTAGGGCCTAACAGATGCCTACAAACTTTGGGTAACATGGACCTATTGGATAGACATGAGTTGTTCACTGTTTCTTCGAGTTACAAGAAGCAGGAGACATAAAAGGAATCTAATAGGAACCAGACTGAGACCTGTGGAAATCCTTGCTGAAGGATGTGAAATGTTTACAAGGATTCAGTGGGGCTTGACAGATCCATGGAAGGACAAGTTGCTAGATAAGCTACTGAAATAACATTTATCCCAGATCACTGCATTGAAAGTAACTGTACGTTGGGAGGGTACTTTTGCCTCACCCTTTTGCCTTATTGTTACTCTTCCTTGGGTAGTTGACTATTGACAATTTGTTTACAGAGTAGGGTGCTGCTGGAGCAGATGGAGTTTGAGGATTTTTTTACCAAATGCAGCAATCTTCCTACTCTTAGGAGTCCTATGAAGAAGGAGATGGCATCCCATTAGCAGGTCAAGATTCTTTGAACGTCACTACTATGATGTTTTTACTTCAGCTCATCTACCTCTACCAGTAGATGGTGGCTTGGCATGTTCCTTCCAATTTCTCCCCCACTTTTTGTCCTTCCAAAACCTTTTCATCTCACCTTTTCTCTCTGTAAATAACCAAGAGCAGGCAAAGGTTGAAAAAATGTGTCCAGTCCTTCTCTAAGGGTTTTGATCCAGGATTTGGAGTCTTTTTAAATATTGGATCACAGTGATAACTCCCACTAAATGTTATTCTTTTGTGGGTTGCAGTACTGCAGATAAGTATCGTTTCTCTTGGTCAGATGAAGGCTATAGTACATGCTTACATTATTGAGTAACAACTACATAAAATAATCTGTGAGTGATGTGGAGGTGGATAGCAAGGAAACAGTAAAGAAACAGTAAAGATATAATGTGCTGTAGCTACTGGGACATTACATCCTGAAAATTGCATAAACCAACTGTTCATGTAGATAAGGACAGACATCAAATATGAGAGCATTCAGCAAATTTCAGGTATTTTAATGCCCATTAATACCCCTACATGCCATAACTGATCCCACAGTACCTTACACACAATGGCTGGCAATTGTTCTGTCTCATGGAAAAAACACATGGGAGTGTGACTAAAATGAGTTGTTGAGGGAACTGAGAAGTGGAAAGGAACTCCTTCTGTGCTATTCCCTCTGCAGATTTTTTCCAAATGTTTCAATCGGGGACTGAAAGCTCTGCTGTGTAAAAAACATTCTTTCTCCCTGCTGCTCAGCTCTCCTTCCCCACCCCCAAGTCAAAGTAAGATGTCATGCACAAACTAGCAAAAAAGCATTTGTAGAGCACACTACCTTAATGAGATGTAAGGTAATCATATTCATTCAGATGAAAACCACCCTTAGTGCTTCCCTGAATGGTGTCAAGGAGCTTCTCAAATGTGAAAAGCTGTGAGCTCTCTAGCACAAACAATATTAAGTATCCTTTTATTTAAATAACCAATAATTCTATAATCAAAGCACCCCTGCTTCCTAAAAAGAGCATAGATCAGTGAAATCCACAACAGCTCTGGGACCCCTATACCTATTCTTGAACCAACACCAAGCTCTACTTATGTGCTTTCTCATCACCTGATATTCCCCCTGCACAATAACATTTATGTTCTACAGCAAAAAAATACTGCCAGGTTTTGATTCTTTTTCTCCTCTATGTCCAAGCATGATAAGTTTACTTTTTAAAGCTTGTCTTCCTTCTCATTATAAATGAGAAATATGAAGTGTTTCAGTTGCTCTTTCTTTCCCTCTTTTATTGTTTGTTTTTTTAATAATTGGAACAACAGTGCACATCCACATTACCCAGGTGCATGCCAGGCAAAGAGGCTCCCAGTTTATTATTGCTCTGTCTAAACTGACCTGCAGGTTCATGTCACCATGTGAGCCTGATCCCTGTACTTGTTCAAATTGGGACCCCATTGGCTGGTGTTGCAGTTTCTGGCCTCTGGAGGTGGAAGAGATGGGCCAAAGTCACTGGGAGTAAAGGGCATGGGCAAAGCTTTCACCCATACTTAGGAGCTGTGAACTCCTAGGTTTCCTACATTATGTGCAACCTATGGTCTTCTAGTAAAAATTATTCTTTTGGAAGTGTAAAACTAATTCCAGTACACACTCACTCTTTCCTCATTTTTAAAACTATCTGTGTTACAAATGGGAATGTAGTGTTTTAGGAAAGAAAATTCATATTCTGGCTTGATTTTGATTCCAACAATTATGTTCTGCAAAAACAGGGTATGTCTAAGGTGTACTTAGAAAAAGATACTTCTAAAAAGAAAGAATTCACATATGAAATCTACCTAGACCCTCACTCTAAAGCATCTACTTTGAATACACCAGTTTCACTGTGTCATGAAAATAAGCAGGCAAAGAAATACAGTTTTTCCCAGAGCTTCTGGTACTAGTTGCAGGGAAGTCCAAAGCTCCCACTTCTACACTATACTCACTTCCAGATGCTGCTGCTGTAAATTCACTCTCCCAGAGTCACTCATAGGCTTCTTAAAGTGAAGTTCTCAACTCTGAATGTTTTGTACAGGATTTAACAAGCCCTTAACAGAGGACAGACACTATATAAATTATGTACGTACTGATTTTTTTTTTATTTAAACAAATGGAATCTGAAATATGTGAGCAATTCACGTAAAAGTGGAACCTACTTGGAGTCCAGAAGGAAAATCATGGTTCTGGAAGGAGCCAATTTGAAAAAGGGAGGCTAAAAATCTGATTTTCTTGAATACATTGCTAATAATTCGTAGGGAACCCTTAGTTTCATACACTGCATAGAACTGTATCATACAGTGCACAATAAACAGGATCCCAAGTCTCATCTCCTGAAACTCTAGTATCTACAAAATGTCATCCATATGTCTGAAACAGCCTTACATGGTCAAAATGCTACAAGAAGCATTTACTGCTCTATCCAGTTGAAGGTGAGTGGCCATCATTAATCATTTCTCACTGTCTCAGGAAGGTAAACTCTGTCATCTCTGTTTTGCAGAACTGCCCTTCACTTACATTTTCTCCTTAATTTTACTTCTGAATACATAACATAAAATGTACTTCCTCTTCTGCAGTAGAAAATAGTATTTAAGAGGGCACTGTGTACATAATATTAAGGCAAAAGTCAAGAAATAAACAGTTCTATTGATCATATATTGGGCATCTCTTCAGTTCTGTAAGCAAAACCTGCTCTGTGAGCATGCATATAGCAGTAAAAACTGAAAACACCAGTGTGGATCATCAGTCAGTATTTTTACTGCTCAGGCAATATGATTTGTTTTGCTCTCAGGCTGTAGATAAGGAGAATTTTTCTGTAGTTGGATCCTCTACACAAAAATAAAAGTAAAAAATCCCATTAAGATAAACAGCATCATTACTGTCCCCTGCCCATCTACCTTACCTGTTATCAGTATTATTTTTCGTGCAGAAAACAACTTTCAGTGAAACCTGTACTCTCTGTTATATTTGCAATAATAAGCAGGTTTAGTTGCAAAATGAGAACCAATAATTACATTTACACATTAGACCCTCTCTGAAAACTCTGCTGTGGGCAAAACTCCTTGCAGAACTTAACAGGACTTTTGCTGGTCTCAGATTTGTAGGAACAGATCCACAGTCAGCAAACTTCTGGAGACAATTAAACCCAATCCAAATTCTGATTTAAAGGCTTTGTTCACGGGACTGAATACAGAATACAAAGCTGTGGTTCTGATTTGATGTTGGTGTTACAGCAAAATATGCATGAATTTCAAGGGTGCTACTAGTTTGCACCTCAGTATATAAGATCAGAATCAGACCTTAAACAGACACTGATAGTAAGAAAAGCATCTGCGAAGAAAACTCTAAACCTGCATTTTGTGCAAGGCACCTGAGGGTAGGTGAGCCAAGGTACTCAGACCAACAAGTGAATGGGGACAACATATTCCATTTTTTCTAATATTCTGCACCTTGAACTTGCCAAAGGAGAAGGAAGGGATGGGGGCTGGAATCTAGCAGTGGACAGGCAGCACAAACCCTTTCTTTCTCCCTGTATCTGCTCTGTGCAGGCTGAATGCTCTGGAGAACAAGGTTCTGCTGACCCTCCTCTTCCTCTGGGGAACAATGGGACTTAAAGTTTATGTTTATGTAAAGAGAAACCACACCATAAATTTACCAGACAAAGCAATACACAGAACAGCATTTCCTAAGGAGATGTTCTAGATTGCCTAAATACAACCATGGAAAAAACAGATGTATCTTACGAAATCAAAACAGTTCTTTTCTTTATGTTCTGCAGCTCAGTTAAGGCTGCTCTCTGAGGAAGACTATCATAACTAGACTTTGAAAATCAGTTTGTAGGGGGTTTATTACAGTAAAGTTATTCTAAGAAAAACTTACTGGTTTTTACATCATACTGTATTTCAAATTTTCTGAAGAAAAATGATACTGCTAGCAGCACCTCATGGTTGACTTAGAAAGAAAAAAAGAAGCTTTTTTCAATTTAGATTAAAAATAAATTCTGGGTGTTCACAGACCAGAAAGCCAGTCATATCCTGGGCTGCATTAACAGAAGTATGGCCAGCAGGTCTAGGGAGGTGATTCTGCCTATCTACTCCACTCTTGTGAGACTTCACCTAGAGTGCTCCAGTGCATCCAGCTCAGGGTCCCCAGCACAGGAAAGACATGGATCTGCTGGAGCGAGTCCAGAGGAGGGCCACAAAAATGGCCAGAGGGCTGTGATGAAAGGCTGAGAAAGTTGGGATTGTTCAGCCTGGAGAAGACTCCAGTGAGACCTCATTGCTGCCTTTCAGTACTTTAAGGGGGGTTATAAGACAAATGAGGACAAACCTTTTAGCGGGGCCTGTAACAATAGGACAAGAGGTAATGGTTTTAAACTAAAAGAGGGGAGATTTAGACTAGATGTATGAAAGAAACATTTTACAATGAGGGTAGTGAAACACTGGTACAGCTCTTTTTGGCCAGGGCTCCATTCAACCTGACCTTGAAGGTTTTCAGGAATGGATCATCTACCACATCTCGGGGCAACCTGAAGTAGTGAAAGATGTCCCTGCAGAGGGGTTGGACTAGATGGCCTTTAAAAGTCCCTTCCGACACAAACTATTCTAAAATACTTTAGCAGGCTTGATGGAAAACTGGTGCACTCTTTGATTTACTTCACCTTACTCCTAACAAGATCACCTCCAGATGCTACTCTAAGGCTGCAGTGCAGTCACACAGCCAAACCCCACTAACCCCTCTAATGGTCACCTGCTGCCAGGGCAGTCGGTTGTGCTCCTGCTGTTCCAAACGTGCACCCTCTGCTCGGTGAGTGGCACTCCTATGCCTACAGCAAGCCAATTGCAGGAGCACAGAGAGCAAAAGAAACATTTCTTCCTCTTTTTTTTCCCCCCTGGACTAACTGACAGCTTGTCAGGCTGTGATCTGACTGCTGCAGAGCCTCTGGGGTGTTTGTGTTGGCACAGGGAAGGGGCAGGAATGGCTGGTTTTTTGGTACCTGCCTGTATACCTCAAGCCTGGCAGTCTCCCTGTGCACATATGCACTGGAGACAGTTGTCTGAAACCAGTTTCAGGTGTGTATTCCAAGGAGCACACCGTGCATTTATCTCGACAGATATTTGGCTTCTTGATCAGTCCCAGCTACCAGATTCCCCTCCAGACCTATGTCAAAGGAACAAGCACTAATGAGTGTTTCAGGCTCACAGAGGGAATAATAGCATGCAGACTACTTTCATTTTCAAATAATCACCTTCCTGAAAGTGCAAAACCAAAGCAAAATTTAAGTGTGGTACTAGCCATCATCACCTGTGGCTTTTTGAAGCAACGGAATTTCACCATTCTTAATGTCTGAAGAAGCTCTAAGTCCTTTATGTAACAAACAAGATCATCTAAAGAAAAATAATATATTTATTAAATTTATTAAATAGGTTGGTGTTAGGCAAATAATAGCTATACATGTCAAGGAAACAAGGAAAATATTTAATTAAGTATGTTTTATTAAGATCTCTGCCTTTTTCATCGTGGTGCAGTTTCAACTGGGAAATAAACCTTGGACTCACTTGAACTGTATAACACAGGCAGCCAAGAACATGCTCTGCCCAAAATTTATGCCAAATAACAAGAGTCACCATGTAAGCACAGTGCCAAGCCTGGGCTGGTAAGTCAAGTGTCTCCGCAGAATGAGCTCGTGTCCTTGCTCAGTGTAAACACACCAGGTGGCACAAAGACAGCACAGCATGTTCTTATTCTACTTCATTATCAACAGGCCAGATCCCTGATCCATCTGGCTCTGGTAGTGACAATGCTAAAAAATGTATATGGAGATCATTAATAGAACATAAAGTCTGAGTAATTTCCTTTCTTTGTGAAAAATTAAATAGTTTCACCTTCAGTTTGTTCACTTGAGGTTCTTTTGTTTTGCTTTTACCAAGAGCAGCTTACTTTTGAGTCAAACATAGTCATGTTTTGATGTAGCCAGAAAAAAGGCTTCAGAGGAAATCTAAGCATTTGAGTATAAAGGATAAAAGCTTTTATATTCACTATCCAGCAGCATTAAAATAATTACTCATTTATTTTTTGGGGCCTAGACTAGAATGTTAACTGCAGTGAAATATGTAATTATGCAGGTTTTGATCCCTACTGTAAGTATTCTGTTCAACACTGAGTTGTCCTGAGAGAGAGTGGTTCTCCCTCCAAAGTGGCTGCGAGGAGTGAGAAACTCAGGAACCAAAGGCTGCTCTGCTCAGACCACATTTTGCGAGGAACCCTGTCTGCTTGGCATAGGCTATGCAGTGTCTGAGCACATTTGGTGTATCATATCTCTCAGAGGCCCCAGGGAAAGGAACATTAACTCGTCATAGAATCACAGAACCATAGAATTGTTTAGGTTGGAAAAGACCCTTAAGATCATTGAGTCCAACTGTTAGCCTACACTGCAGAGTCCACCACTAAACCATGTTCCTAAGCACCACACCTACATGTCTTTTAAATACCTCCAGGGATGGTGACTCAACCAATTCCCTGAGAAGCCTATTCCAATGCTTGACAACCCGTTCAACGAAGAAATTTTCCCATCATCCTCTCTCAGACAGATACATGACAAAGACATTGATCTAGTCTTGCCAGACAGTTCTGGGCCAGCATGGAGACAGAAATGTGGATATTTTAAGCTCAAATGGGGTGAGTGAGCACTCAGGGGCTTCAGCCTTTCCTCCCGTCTACAGCATATGTTGTTTGTCGCATGAAGTAATTGTATCTTTCAAGGTCTTGCATCTAGCTTCACCTGCAAAAACATCTATATCAAATTAGGAAATAGATGTCCAATGAGTGACTGAGCAGGTCAGAAGCAAGTTAGCAGTTGTCACAGACCTGGAGATTACAGAACCATCAATGCACCCCCATTAGCGTGTATGCTTGGTCCTTAGCCAGTGGCTGGCATGCAACCCACCAGTGTGTTATTTTTCCTATGTCCATCCCTCTTTCCTTGGACCTATCATCTCTTCTCCATAAGACAAGTGGTGGATTTTTGACTATATGGTGAGTGATGGACAAAAAGGCACCCCAGAAGTCTGTTAGTCAGCACAGGCTGCTTCTGCTAACCAAGGTGAAGGACAATTTGTAACCATTAGCATGTAGCACCCACAAACAAATGGGAACACAGTTTAAAACGATAGAAAGGTTAATTAGTTTAAGCCTCTGGGAGACCATGGAAGAGTGAAGTCAAGTCGGTTTCCTACTTGATAAGCAGTCAGTATGAAATAGTGATCAAGATGAGTTAACCTTATATCTGTTTTGTGTGATGGGCAATCTTTTCGAATCCTGTAAAAGCCCCATGGAGGAATGGTGGGTGAAGGGCTCCATGGATCTTTTGCTTCTGCTGAATGAAATTGCAAGTGTGAGGGGAAAACCCACAGATTTTACCTTGTCAGATGAGATTAATCCTATTAATTTGCAGACGGCGAGACATTTCCATGAAACAGTTTAGGGTACAGAATTGTAGAGAACAAGGCATCCACACTGTGCTCTGTGATATCTAATCTTTCTGCATTGTTTGTCTTTAATCCAGTGACCATTATCTCTGTTGAAAAAGATACATGTAAGCTTTTATGTATAGCAGCTACACTGGGGGTGGTCTTTGAATTAGAAGGCATGTGGTTGCAGAGCCTGAAGCAAGTCACGCTACTGCAGGCTGTGCTGTTATACTGAGAAAAAAGAAGCAAACAAGACAAAAAACATTCTCCTGGATGGTTGAAGAGGACAGGTCTCTGAGAACTAGGAGGTCTGAGGAAAGAGGTTTCTGATATTCAGGTGTATTTACTGTGAGGTGACCTTGGCTGAGGGAAGAGACATACATTTTAAGTGTTTAAATGTGTAATTCTACAAGTACTGGATCTACGTGATTTCAGTTATCTTATTAGAGCTAATGAAATACAGTCTTAATGGAGTAGCTAATAGCTGGCCAACAAAAATGCATAATAATAATAATTCTGCTAAAACATAAAATAGAACAACAACAAAAAAAAGATTTTATACAGGGATCTAACTGGGAGGACCAGTTTCAGAGCAGGCAATGGAAAAGTAATTCTTAGGCTGTATTTAGCAACCAAAGTCCCTCTGCCCCTCTGGAAAACATTACTTTTTGCTGGAGGAAAAAATAAGACAAACTTCAAGCAAACAAATTAGGAATTTTTAAATTAGTTGTTGTATAAAGAACATTGCTTCTTACAAGAATGAATAAATAAATGGATGAATTTAAGGGGAGGGTTTTTTAAGTTATAAAATTGCATACAGAGTATTTATTTTTAAACTGCATGGCTATAAAACACCAGATGTTGTACAATGAAGTAATCTCAGAACAAAACTGGAATCTGTTGTCTATGAGGAACACGCAGATGCTCGCTTTTAGCAGTGACGTCTTGCTCATAAAACAAGGACAACCAAACACTCTTCACCACGTTCAAGACTTGTGTCCCCACTGTGTGTAGGGTCATGTTGTTTTAAGGTTAATTATTACTCATGTGAAACAAGGAAGGGAGGGTTTTAAATTACAGTTTATGAAGAAGGAAGTAAGAGCTGTCTTATCTTATGGTGGGGATTAACTGAAGGAAGTGTTGCCTCTTGGTATTGCAGCAAAAGCCAAAGAGGCCTTTGCTGTTTTGGCCACACATTGTGCTGATGTATGGCTTAGGTCACTCCTCTTTATTTTACAAAAGCAAAAATGGAAGTACAACAAAAAGATGTATTTTTCGTTTGAGATGGAAAAAATAAAATTCTGATATAAAAGCAAAGTATCACCTCATACACTGTGCTGCTTCTTGCATAATAAAAGTTTTTGGCAGCTTGTTCTTAGTCATGGAGCATGCCAACTCCATTTTCCATGAAACTTTATGTAATGATGGCTGATCACAAAAAGAGTATAACGAGAAAGAAGCTGCAGAAATATGGAGTCAACAATTTAATGGTTTTGTAAAGCTCTAAATTTGTGTGATATTAATTCATACAGCACATCAAGTGTAGCTCAGAGTGCACATATTTTGCCCATCACAGCTTTATAGACTGAAATAATTGCAAATGGAATTTAATTCATCTTATTAATTTATTCCAGTATACAATGTAATAAAGACAATTTAAATTGTAAGTGTGTAAAAGCAAATAATGTAATTTTATCTGAATTTTTAAAAATAATGTAACATCAAAAATAAACTCAACTTTGTATCTGGGTTCTGATTATAGCATTTAGTGGAATGTCCTGTTGCTGCTAATTTCCAGAAAAAAACTTCCTTTTATAATTCTGATAAATCTCATTCCTTCAGGCAAATCAAAGCAGCTGTCCTCTTCTAGAACAAAATGTAGTGCGAGGCTGAAGTTCAATATTGTTCACAGGTTTCAAAATTTGTGCACTCAAGATAGCATAAGATAATGCAAACATTATATATTTCTTCATCTGAAATTTCATCTCCCTCTTCTAGGTCATTTTGGTCAAATTGAGCTCCATCCTACTTATCTGCCAAAAACTCAGCAAAATTAAATAGACCAACCAAATCTTTACCTTCTCTAGCACAGCATTTTACCTTTAGATGGGGAGTAAGTACGTTAGAGACTCTGTCTCATAAAATCACTGGGTGCTACAGCAGCAGAAGCAGATTTCTAGCAAAAATGCTGCCTGGGGGACGTTTCTTGGCAAGCAACAGCTCCCTGGTGGAAATAGCATTTGGCATCAAAAGTTGTTTCACAGAAGGTCTGCATACACAGTTTCTCAGCTGTCTTTTTCAAAGGACCTTTCCTTTTGCTGGCTGTGCAGGTGCTGAGCTGAGATTACAGCCTGCTGTGTAAAATCCTGCCCCTTTTCCTCATACCTGCCTCTCAGTTCTCACATCCTTTCTACTTCATTGTCCTCATGTCTCATCATAAACAGCCTGCAGAACTGTTCTGGATAGGCACTGAGGCATTTTATTACCTGCTGGGTCAGCAGATAATTTCAGATTTTTGTTGTTGTGTGACTGCATTATAATCAGGCAAGAGCAGTTTCAGCTCTAAAACAGGTCTTTTGAACAGTGGGCCCAGCCAGTATGATAAATAACAGTCTTACACAGGTGAAAATAAGCTTAATTTTTTTTATTATTATTAATGTTTTCAATTTAGAGATTTGTTTTCAGTTGGGCAGAGGGCAAGAAATGCTGATGAGATGATTTGTTTAAGGAGCTAGCATCTCTCTTCAGCATTTCATTAATTTTTGCTAATTATTGTAGCAGGAAAAAAATCACACTTAGGAAATTTCCATGAAGTATCAACAGACAAAGCTCCATTTTGTAACATGTTGAGCTTATATGAGCAAGGCTGAGAAATAGCTTATACATGAGTACAAGGCTCTACTGACATACTCTGAACTTAGTATCTTGCTCTCCTGTTCTCCTGGATCCCTTTGGATTTTCTTGGTTTGTTTGGTTGGTTTTAGTAGTTCTCTGGGTGTGAGAGTTAGAAATAGGGACCAATAAAGAGGCGAGTAAGCAGGAGGTCATAAACAATAGCTCTAAGATATTATCTACCCTATTTGTTTCAGTTCAATGTAGCTCACATCCTGGATGAAGTTGGTAGCAATGTCCTTTTTCACTAAAAATTACAACTATGTTTTCATACATTCACACAAATATGTGCATCAGCACTTCTGAAATGAGAAAGTCGTCCATAACCCTCGAAACCCGGTAAGTCAAAACAACGCAGAAAGGTAACTGTCTTTCATACAGAAAGTATGAGCAGCATGATGTCATTCAGTTAGGTAGACTAAACATTCTGTCTTTTCTAGATAAAAACTATAAAACCTTTAGAAACATTTACTGTATCAGGTATCCAATGAAAATTACAGTAATAAATCTGAGATGTATAAGAAACCATATTCCCAGGACAATTACAGAACGCCCTAGGCATTTACTGTCTGTGTGCTCTTAGGCAGAACATGTTTATACCATGTTTCATAAATCCAACTTCTGCAGCATGGAGTGGTTTATTCTAAGAGCACAGCAGTGAATTTTCTAAACAAAATGAACAACATTAAACCTCAAACGGCGAGTTTGGTATTTCAGTGACAAAGGCACAATACTTTGAGGAGATCTCTGCATTTGTGGTTTGTCTTAGTTTAGCAAACTATATTCCAAATGAATGTTTAACAAATAATCAGTGTGGTAATGCTTTTTAACAATCAAGTAATAAACAAATGTAACATCATGTCTCAAGACATCAGTTGTAAGTTGTTTTAACAGTGCATATAACATCTGTTTATTACTGCAGATGCCACATGGCTCCAGCTGGCACTAATGGGATTTGCTGTGTGTTGTCAGTGCACTGAGTCTTTCCGAGTAGTCCCTTCACCATCTTCAGTGGCTTCTCCCAGTAGAAGAGCCAAAATCATTATGTCACATTCAGCATGACTAGTCCAAGCCATAACTCAGTTGTAACCACACCTTGAACTTTGAAAACACAGTTACTGCTTTTCCATTTAAGAGTTTTGGGAGGGCAGCCAAGGTACTGCAAGGAAGTTTTGATGGAATTGCAACAATAAAATCAGAATTCAGCCAAAAAATGAATGCCCCTTAATTTGAGGAAAAAGTGATTATGAGGCAAATAGGAGAGATTTCCCCAAGTTCCAGTTCAGAGCATTAAGCCTTTTTTTTTTTACGTGTGTGGAAGTAAAAAGTAATAACAGCTCTGGCTTTTTGGTTTAGCAGAGTTCCCAAAAAATAGATTACATCTCTTTTCTTGGTAACATAAGGGATTCCCAAACCCTAGAGCATTATTTCTGTGTTTGAAGAATATTTTCAAATCAGACTTTTACTTCAAGCTTATGGCTTTGGTGTTCCTTTAGATAAAATGAATAACACTGCCACCTGATTTTCTGTATTTTTATTTATCTGTTAAATTGCTGGGGGAAAACACAGACGTTGATTCAGGAACCTGAATAATAAAACAAACCGTTTTCTCCAAAAATTACTAAATTCTCCAAAGTGAATGAAACTGTAAAGCATTTTAATTCATGTTGTGATTTGAATTTCCCGCCCTCACCCCACATTAAATGCCTCACATCACAATACCTCACATTAAATTGGGAATGATTTATGGTGTCCTTTTGGCATATCAATCACAGGGCCCATAAGCAAAGAGTCAGTAAAGGAATCTTCCAGGCATGAGACATCTTGTTTTTTGGCAGCCTAAACAGGTTTTATATTGCCAGTTTTAAACTGGGCCTTTGAGTTTGCCACGTGCTTTAACTGACAGTGGGCTCTCTGGACTGCCATGTGTTCCTGGTTGTGATAGTTTTAACATTTAATATTTAGGTTTATTCCCCGCCCTTCTCTCTCTTCAGAGGATCTCCACACAGGCAAACCTTCACACTCAGCCCTAGTATTTAGGGCTTACAGCCTCTATGTATGCATTCTGAATTGGGACTGGGACAAATTTACAGTACTACAAGAATTATGATCCCTCATCACCCAAAGTTCTACACTTGTAGACATTCAAAAGAAACAATTAAAAGATTTCCCGTCTGTGCAAGACCATTAATGCACCCATCAGCTGGTCGGAAACTTCTCAATCGCTTTCTTTAGTAAACTGAGTCTGACACCTAGTTTGGTGTCTGGCTTTATTATCAGAAATCTTTTACTAGAGGAAGTCAGCTGTGAACTGTGTTTTTCTGCTATGAAAATGAGTCTAGAATTAACTGGTTATGTCATCTGAAACATCAACTGTAAATACTCCCATTTGTGTATATCTTCATTTAAGATGTTCTGCAAAGAAGCACCATACTGCTTTTAGAAGTAGATGGGAGCTGCTGTTAGGCAGAAAAAGAATCTTCATTATCTCCTGGATGTTAAACCCTAATAAAACATAAAATTGCTTAAAATCAGTAGTTTCCAAATTAAGTGAGATAGAAAATAGAGGAATTGAAATAGTTCATTCTTAGTCTATTCCATTTCTGTATAGATTACAACAATCTAGTACTCTTGTCCCTATATCTAACACTTGAGTCTATATATGACATACCTGCTCTGCTGGATGGTGTAGAGTTTTTGTATCATCAGGCCTTCTGGAGCTGTGAAACCAGTTATATTCATGCTGATGTTAATAATTCTTTTTTTTTCTTCTCAGATCATGTAATCAAAAATATCTGAAATATGGAAAATGAGTCTCCACTGTGAGCCTATACACTCAAAACCAGCAGATAAATAGCCTAATGCTTTTGTTCTCCTGTACTGAATATTTCTTAAACTTCTCTTAGAGTCTGCACAAACTATTTGAATACTCAAAGTCAACAATGAGCGGGAAAGCAGAGAAGCATCAGACCAGAGGGTCAGAGTTGTCACTCCACTCTGGTTCTGCATGCTATTTATCAGAGGTGCCACTGACTTCGCCTGCAACCCAGACAATTATTAAGCACCAGTATGTTATGCTGAATGACAGTCAAGTGTTTTCATGCAAATGTCTTCTAACCAACCTTTTCCCTCACTGCCTTCATCTTTTTCAGTGCCTTCCTTGTTCTTGTGATAATGGTGCTCCCAATTCTCTTTCAATTTAGTGCTCACGTAGAAATTGATACTGCCATCAAATGTCAGACCAGCAATGGGCCACAGAACAGATTATCAGGCTTTTGTAATCTGATATAAAAAAACATGGTAGCGTGGTATTACTAAGGACGCTAGTAAACTCATTTGAAAATCAATAAAATAGTGTCACTTAGGACACTGATATCAAAGGGAGCATAAATAAAAGGGCTTCTTCTTCTTCCTTTGTTTTCACTGGGAACAGTAATAGCACAAGGGAATTCAGCAGCTATGCTGCTCTTTAAAGGATTTCCAAAGGCAAGTTTTAGGTGTTGCTCATTAAACATGAGCGTTAAGGAGATTTACAGCATCAGGAATCTCTTCACTTTCACATCCCAAGTGACAGCAAATGGCAGGCTAGCAGCCACCCTGCTCTGCTCCCTAAACTAGTGTCTGGTGTATTTCTGTATTATACTGTATTTGTCTGGTCATGTGTGATAGCATGATCATTTATAAGAGCAAGAACACAGTACTGGGATGCCACTTACTGCTGCAGAAAACTATATCAAGCTCTAGCAAATTACCAGGCTTCCTGTAGGCAAATAACACCCAAAATACTCATCTACCCAGGGAATTAAGTACCTGTTCACTTTATCTACAGAACTGATAGCCTCTTTCTCTTGGCAATTGACCTTCAGAATAAATGTGAAATGCAAACCTTGGAGCGTATAAAGACCCCTTAAAATCTACCAAATCACTTAGTAAAATCCATCACTATTGGCTCAGACAAAATACTTCGTAATTTAAGGCTGAAATTTATATGTTACTCAAAAATAGTAATATGAATACTGAAAAAAAAAGAAGCTAGAAACATTAGAATTAGTATTTAATCTTTTACAGCACCTAATTTTATAATTTAGGCTAATGGCACGAGATTCTAAAATGTGTGAGAACACGGAATTTATGGGTTTGCAAAAGACCTTTAGAAAGCTATGTACATGCATAACCAGATCATTAAAGTATTTTATGCAGAAGTTTTGAAGAAGAGTGCTTTGGTTTCATTGGCACTTGCTTAAAACTGTAACATTTCACATAAGAATCTAATGTGGAGCTGAGAAAGCTAATTTTACACATTTAAGTATGCACTGACTTTGATAGCATTCAGGTATCGGTGGTCGTGTAACATAGTGCCCTTGTAGGCAGAAAACATCTGTCATGTAGAACTAGCAAAAACAAAAGTTACTGTGGATGTTTTTAGGTTAAATTGGCCCTTGACAGAATAGAAATTTCTGGGTTTTTTTCATGCTTTCACTGATGCTAAAAAAAAGAGGCAGCAGAAGTATTTAAAATACATTTATAAAAATTTTCTGGAAACTAAATAGATTAACTTCCTTATTATTTCTCTGGAAATAGATACATTTCCTGAGTAGTTATTGACAAATTAGGATTTACCTCAATTACTACAAAAGTCTCAGGCTGAAATCTCTCTCACCAGAAGGCAGGATGACTTGTAGCTTGTGTGTTAGTGACATGGATTTGAGTGGGGAAAAAAATGTTTTCTGCAAGCAGTGGTGTAGGATATACATCCACCCTCTCAAACACATGGTCTTCTGTGGGAAAAATTGCCCTCCTTTAGTTATCCTGCCTTTGGTAAATTTAAAGTATGAAGTTTGATTAAATTTAAATCTAAGCAAAGATCTACTTATAAGTCTTATCATATTGAGTCAAAATAACCATTCCTTCAGGTTATGTCTGTGTTAGCAGTTAGTGCTGTGTAGACAGATAGACAATCTGGTTGGGTTTTGCTTCAGACCGGTTGATCTCATCCCACAGACTGAAAGTTGATTTGAGGTTGGGACACATTACATGTACCCCAAGAGCATCTCTCAGTCTCTGTTCAATCCAGTTTATGCACCTTCAGACTGGTTCTGTGTCTGTCACGAAGCCAGAGGCTGTGTTGTAGTGCGAACCATGTTTGTAAGAAGGGACACTCAGGTTTGTGTCAGAAGTGCATTTCTGATCTGAATTAAAGTGTTTATGTAGCGTCTGTCCCTCTCCCAACACTAATACCTAAAGAATAAGGTCTCTGAAACATTGCAGCTGTTAAATGGTGTGCCTTCTGCAAAGATTTTTTTCCTAATCTCCATCATTTATCATTGATAAAGATACTGAGATCTCTCAGGTGTCTTGGAGGAGAATATGAAATTGTTGCATTTGTGATCACTTGGTTTTGTAATTTGTGGGTGTAATAGGGAGTAGCTTCCATCCAGAGTGGTCCACAATTCCTTTCTTTGTACATTTTTAAAAACTTTACTCAGCCATTGGCTTCTCTTTCAGAAGAATACTTTCACATTGTAATTCGATTTGTATTGCCTAAAAATGAAGTAATTACCTGCTCTATACCAGGAACGTATTTAAACTAGCAAAATTCTTCCTCTCCTTTGCTTTGTGGATCAGAAAACATAACTGTAGAAACAAATGTAGTTACAATAAAGCATTGCCATATACCGTCTATATGTTGGGACCTCTATGCTGAAGGCTGTCATGTCAGTAAATATACAGAGCACTTCAAATCACTGTCCTCAGAGATTAGAAATCAGTTGACTGACTAACTACTAAAGCAGTTCAGTATCATTGATACCATTTCTTTTGTTAGTGAGTCATATTTAGTGATCACTATTTGTCCTTCAGTAAATGTTACACTGGGGGAAGCAAAACGTTTACCTGTGTATACCTGAGACACCCATCTTAGTGGACTTAGGGGAATTGTCTCATCAGCCTTGGCTTCGGTGGCAGGTCCTGTGTGGCTGGGAAGCGCCATGTGGTCCACTTGAACCGACAGCTGTGACTGCACTGTGGTGCCCACCCTGGACCATCTTGCTGGGTGCTTTTACTTCTCAGCTCCTGCTGTGAGACAGCTGTGTATCACCAGGAACCAGCCCCACATATGTTAGCTATGCATACACCACACCCAACATAAAAATAGAAAAGCATAAACTCTCAGGATGCATTTCTTTCTTCAATTCACTTGTGAAGGTGTCTTTTCAATTTCCTTTGCAGAAACCAAGGCGATTCTCCAATAACAGAAGTGCTTTCACGTTTGAAGTTAGGAATCATATTACCATGAGTGGGCTCAAGAAGTGTAGGGCAAGTCCCAGCAGCCCTGGAGAGGTTTTTGAGGCTGAGCTAATGATTTAAAAGACACCAACTTGTGCCCTTGGCAGCTTCCATTGTAGTAAACTGAGCACAGCTGTCACAGCTTCTTGCTTGAGGGCATAGGGGAAAAACTCCCCTTACACACCACACTGTGTTAATCTCCACATTATTTCAGGTTTTTCATTTCCTGAAAAAGAGTGAACAGATTCTGCAAGGGCAATTCAATGTGCTTCAGCATCTCACTGCTGTTCCTTGTGCAGGTGACACTGTACAACCAAGAATATGGCTGGCTGTCACCTTCTGCAGGTACATCCAGCTGACTCTGGGCAAGAAGACTGGCCCAAAATAGAGATGCTTTGATAAAGATTAACCACCTTTTGACCCATACTGATCTTCAGATAATCTCAAAGCAAGTTTATGTTGCATATGCCTTCTGGAAGCACATCAAGAGGGTTTTAAGGAAATTTAAGTGCTTGAGGCACAAAGGAAAGGAAAACTGAAGCATCTTGCTCTAGGCATCATGGCAGAAACAGTTGCTGGAGACAGGAAACTGGCTCTTGTCAGTGGGATTACTGTGAATATCTGAGGTTCCTGCAGTATGGCCCTTCATCCGGCAACATTGGACTGTTCGCTGCATCTGTAATGTGGTAGTTTTTCAACTAATACTCATTTGTACTGTGGGATTCTTAATGTTCAAGACTGTACTCCTTGAACTAAAATGCTACCTCAGAGCTTTCTGTTTACAAAAACAAACAAAAAATTCACTGCTTTTCTCCTTTTTCTTTCACATTGTTCAGCAGCTCCTTGTTGCTGTGCTGAAACTGCCTTATGCAGCTTCTACTTGACATCACTTTGGTGTGAATATTTTAATCTGTTACTTCTTTGCATTGTTCATTTTTACTGTTCTATTTCCCAATTGAGTAGTATGAAAAAGTTTGGAAATCTACTACTAAAAATATTTAATTATTATTTATTTTATATTTATATTGGCTCTAATTATAATATTAATAGGACTTATTAACATCACCTTTGCTGCTCCTGTAAAAAAATAATTAAAAGCAGATGATCTAGTTCCAACCCTAACCATCATTGTCAAGCTGTGTTTCAGGTGTAGACTTTTATTCCAAAGTGCTTCAGCTCAGTAAGCCTACTGGTCTAATGGAGAGAACCTTGGTGTTGGTAGTTTCGTTGGGTATTACATCTAACTCACACTACAATCAGTATATTTTTAAACAGAAAAAAAAGAAGAAAAAGGAAAGCCACCAGGATTGAAAATGTTGCAAAGAGGGTTGTACTGCAGGAAGATTTATCTGCCCATGCCATGTAGGTATATTTTAAACAAATACCAATAATGGATTATTACCTTATGGATTTCAGGGCAATAGACATCCTGCAACAAACATTTTGCCCCAACATCTGCAGATCACAGATGTCAGTAGATAGGAAAATTCACAAGCAGGTTCCCAGTTTATGCAAGCAGGCATAAGTCCATTCACTTGAATAAAACAAGGTGTATTAACACCAACAAAAAAGAAAATAACACCAATTGCTTTTGAACGATATTTTAAGAAAGTATTTTTACTTAAATACGTAATATAAATCTTTATCCTTGCAGTCATAAACACAGATTGCCATGAAGTTAAATATCAGCCTCACAGCACAGTTATAATATATGGACTACATTTATTCCTTAGAGAAGTATTTTACCTCACTTTAGTTACATAAATAACCTCACTAAGACCTGTTAATTTATTCATTGCCTGTTAATCCTTATTTGTCACCCTTATTTTAAAAATATACATTTATCTTCTGCTAATGAGGAACAGGCATAAAAGTCAGTCTCAGCTGGCTCGAGGAAGCATGTCAGAATGTGCATTAGGTTAGTGTACAAAGCTCAAAATAAAGTGCTCAAAGCAGTCATATCCCTGGAATCAGAGATTAGCAATTTCGTGAAGAAAAAAGGGAGGAAAAAAGCAATAAAACAGATAGGCATAAGGTAAAGCTGCCAGACAAATATAATATCAAATAGCTTAACTATATTGTGCTCTATACTGTACTGGACTTCTGGAAGGTGATTCATGTCTTTATCAGCCTGAATAGTCTTGAGATGCCCATCTCTCACTGTGGGCTGTACTGAGTCATGTGGAATGGACCTGGACCTGTAACACAGGTGCTACAACCACCTGAAAGAAGACAGCTATCAAGAGGTGTTTTACCAAGATACCTGCCTAAGGTCATTCTTTTTACAAAATACTCTCTCTCAGCAGTTCAGAATTGTGGCTGGTCTATTAACAGAGTCAGGGTGGTAGAAAGGGCAACGTTTTCTTACATGCCTACAAACATTATCTCCCATCTGTCTTCATGATACAACAAAATCATTCTGTCTATTCATGGCACCGTGATAGAAGGTGTGGCACAGTTACAGCAGGGAAGCTCAGGGAAGACTTGTGGAATGGGCCCATTTTCAATTGTATTGAAATTGTGACAAGCTCAATAGGTACAGTTAAACTGACCATTATTATCTTAACCACAAACAGACTTTACACTTTACTGCTTTGGGAAATCTTACTGTGGCATCCTCTATGGTCAGGCTATGAGCAAACCAAGAGGGACAAAAGTTTCTGAAGAACTCCAAATTGTCCCACACAAACAAGTATTAATACAATCAAGACGTAAATATCTCCAGTATTCCCTTAAGTCAGAAGTGATTTTGTAGAGAACTGACACAGCTTTAATCTAGTAGAGAAAAATTATTTCTCAAGCAGCTTATAAAAATGGCAGAATATAATTGCCTTAATGGATGGTGCAGCTGCCTTACAAGAGCTGTCTTCAGAGAATAAATAATTTCATTTCCACTAAAATATTTATATCCCTCCCCTAGCCTTCAGTTTGATTTTGTGTTTCTATAGCAGTCTGCATTTGGTGTGCTTTTGTTTTCTTCAGCACTATAGGTACATTTTTCAGTGACAGGATAGCAGGTCAGTTGTCTATGATACTCAGGACTGGTTTGAGGAACAAGAGAAAAAGAATTTGTTCAGGAAAATCCAGATCAAAGGAGAGTCAGGATGTGCATATCAAGAGCAAGTTCAAAGATACAGATCCATCAAATCATGCATAGCTATCTTGTTTATGTGTGGCTGTGTTATACACTTCCTTCCCATCCACTACTTGCTGTTAAGTGAGACTGCAAACTTGCCATCTAGTATAAACGTGTTTAAATGGAGCATCCTGACATCTCTTTTTATCAAGACACGTAGTTGAGTATGTGTAAGAACTGCGATGTATGTATTAGAACATCATTAGGGATTAAGACAGGGTTATGTGCCTACACAATGCCTCTCACAAGAAAAGACTAAATACCACTTAAGAAATGCACTGCCCTGAGAAGCAGCTGCAGTCACATCATGATCAGAGAGCTCTCTTGGATCACCTTTCATTTTCTAGGCAGCCTGGCCAGGAAGGCCCTCCTCTCTAATTCTTTCCCACCATATCAGTTTTGTTTGCTGGTTTGGGGTTTTTTTTAATCTTTTACTTTTGACACTGGAAAATAAAACAGCCTGGATCCAGCCAAATGCACAGTAAAATGTATGGCAGCCCATCTTAACAAATGATTGGCCGGCACAAATGTCAGCCCTACTGATAGCAGTGTTGCATGGGTAATCTGCCCCTGAGAAACCCTGTACCAGGTTGGAACCTAAATTTATTACTATAAAAATGCAGAAGGATAAAATGGAGTATCCTGATGGGATAGACAAATGCAAAGCCATTTGAAGTCTTTCACAGCCTTTATAAAGTGAGCCCCATGTTCAGCAAAGTGAGTCTGGCTGGCTTTCACATCCCTACTCTTAAATACAGTTGACCTCAGGCTTTCCATGGGTGCATCTGGAAGTCCCTCGCTGATACATAAAGCCACGTTATTTTTTAAATAATAAATAAATAAAAAACCACCAACAAAACCTCCATTTTCCCCCTTCTCTAAAAAGTAAACAAACAATATCCGGTATGTTCAAGATGGAGATTATAAAAAACAAAGGCACTTCTATGTGCCTATTGTGCTGATTTTCACAGCCTATAAAATAAGTAATGAAGATATATATGATGATCACATTAAACACACTTTTTAGCTGTTGTTTTTTTTAATCTTCTGATATATTCAAATGCCTCCTGATGTTCAGATCCTACAAGCAATTAGATGTACTGTTAATTTTACTGACATGTATGGTGACATGTATATTTACATGCAGGTCCTAGAGTTGGTTCCACATGTATTTTCTGTCTTTATTCTTATCTGTCTTATTTACGCTTTTGACAAAATATTGATAGAAGTGCTGCAAGCAGTCATCTGAAGAGCTGCTGCCCTGTGAGCAGAGAATGTGAAAGGGAGGGCCACGCAACCAAGCTGGCAGCATGGGCTCTCCAGAGGGGCTGGTTCCTTGCTTTGGGCAGATTATCAAGTAACTCATATGGTATCAGAAACAAATGGATGTAAACCCTGTGTTTCTAAAAAAATGCTGGGAAAAAACGTTACAGAGCTTGAAAACAGCTTAAATGCATGTATAAGCAGAAAGACTACATGCATCCATAAAGCTGCATGGAGCAGCTGGATAAGTGTTTTCCTCTTTATATGCTAAAAATGTCCCACCATGGAAGGTTTTTAAAACTTTTCTATAAATTAATCACCATGGAAAAGTAGTCCTTAAGAGAGAACATTCTATGAATCATAAGGTTGCTCTTTGTAGTACTACAACTAGTTCCAAAGTGTTGTTTTGAATTCCCATATTAAAAAATAAATAAATCTGGCCTCTTTATGCATATTATGAAAATGTAAACATTAAAAATCTGCAGCAGTTAGTAAAATAACACTTCCTATTGCAGGCACATGCATACTTAATTTGCTTATACTTAATGGGAAATTGGATTGATTTTCATAAGGAAAGATGGGTCAGTAAATACCCTGCAATTTGAAGGACACATGCTGCAGAATTGCAGCTACAGTGCACGATTCTTTAAAGCAAAATGAAAAATTTTTCATGAAAATTACTTCTTTCTTCTGCTTCACATTTGGTTTCCATGTTAATTGAAAATTTAATTAAACATTTTTATTTTCAGATTTAATTTTTATTAAAGTCAATTTAAAGAAAACCTGTTGCATAATTAAGCATCCAAAAACACCTCTGAGTTTTTAAAAACATCTTATTACACAAAAGCTGACAGTGTTAAACGAAAAGTGCATTTGTGTGTATTGATTACCCAACAATGTAGGTTGCTTCCAGGGCATACACAGACTCATCAATGACATGCACCTTGCATCTTTTCACGGGGAAATGGTGGTTGAATGCAGTGCATTGCAGGTACCTGGAATTCAGCTTGAAGTCGATATACATCCAGGTTGTGCGTTAAACTGGGAAATACTCCCAGTATAACTGTAGGTTTTGCAGGCAGCTCGACTTACTGCTAGATTTGTCTCACTGGTCCTTTTATTCAAGGCAGCTGGTAGAAAGCAAAAATGGCACAATGTACCAGCGATCATGGAGACCAACTGTCTGGCATTTTTAATTCAAAGGCTCTACCTTACATCTCTGCTTTATATATATTTAATTTACTCCTTTCTTGCGGTATGATTTTCAGTTCATGGGAAGATATTCTGCAGTACAGACTGAAGAGAAGTTTGCAAATGCATGACATCAGTCATGACATCAATCTAGGTGTGCAAGGTGTCCCTTTGCTGAGGGACTCTCCTCATCTCCATTGTCAGAAACAGTCTACCTGAACACAGAGTGTTGCATCTCAGGTCAACACTGTCACCTTGTTCATGTCCCTGTGGGGAAAATAAGAGGGCTCCCTGTGAGACTCTCAGTCATCTGCTGTGGTAGGATTTAGCAGTTAATGTCACACGTAATTGTTCCTGGGCTTAGCGCTTGCAGACTTCCAATTTCTTTTTCAAAATAGCATCCTAAACTGATGAACAGCTCAGCACCCAGGTCTCTATTACCTTTATCTGAAACACAGGAATAGCTGATTGTGCTGTAACGAAAAAGGAAAAAAAAAGCCTGCTGCTTTTTTCTTGCTTAACCTAGCAAGACTCTTGGAAATCAGTGGAAGTACACCAGCCTACTGTAGTAACAACAACAAAAAGAGAAGTAGACCCAGGATTCAGACATTGGAATGGGCTGCCCAAGGAGGTGGTGGATTCACCATCCCTGGAGGTTTTTAAGATGAGACTGGATGTGGCACTTAGTGCCGTGGTCCAGGAACCACAGCGGTGTTGGATCAAGGGTTGGATTTGATGATCTCAGAGGTCTTTTCCAATCCAGTTGATTCTATGGTTCTATGATTTTCCTGTGTTCAATAAATTTGGTGTATTCCCCAGCTTTGAAATCCATGGATCCTGTCCTGCAAGACTCTGGAGAGACATGTCCTGTTTGTCCTTTATTTAGCCATTGATATTAAAGGTGTACTTTCTTTGAATTAAAATATAAAATCACTGTGTGGAAGCAAACTAGGTAATAAGTCATGATGGAATAGTTTGGGGAGGCTTAACATGCTACAGACATCTTCTGGCAGCAGTATTTCACACCATAACATTTTTTTACTCCATAAATATTTTCATCTTTCTTGCTGTAACTTGCATAAATGAATAAATGCATAGAAAACACTAATGATAAGTCTTAAATTAAATACAAGCTCATCATCTTGACATTTACTACTTAAAATATGTATGAGACAATTCCTCTGATCTCTTTTTTTATACACTTACAGATGCACGCTTACAAGTTACTTGTGTTTCAGGGCTAAGTACAATAATGAATACAGGCTTCCTCCTCCTAATGCTTAAAGCCTTTGTACATTCATGGAGCTTGAGGATCAGGGCCTTAAGTTGAGCTAAAGAGATCACCTGCCAGGAATAACCTAATACTTCCAGACTTGGTCCCATTCAGCAACAGGAATTGCTCCACGCTTTCAACCCTCATTCTGTGTCTTGAATTATCATTACCTAAAGAAAAAAAAAAAAAAAAAAAAAAAAAAAGAGTTTTTATTTCCAGTTATTTTCTGAAGTTATTTATTCAAGAAGGGTTCTAGAAATGTGTTAGAAAAACTTGACGGACTTAATGACTGAATTAAAAGAACCAGGGTGAAATGCAATAGTTCAAATTTGAGATCCTACATTTGAGATCATTCATTCAATATTTTCTCCCTGTTACTGCAAATCCTTGGGTTGGATCAAGGAGAAAAAAAATAGCAATGTACTATTCAGCCAAAGGATGACTGTGAGCTCCAGTGTGTTAGGACCATAATATTGAGTTTATAGGAGACTTTTCAAAGGAGTAACAAAGTTTACACAGTGCTTTTGGTCCATATTTGAAAGCAAAAAAACATGAACAGATGAAGAGAAGAGCTACAAAGACATCTGATGAAATCATCTCCAGATATCCCATCAAACAAAATTATTCTCTTATTCTATGAAATTTTTTCTACAAAGATGGAAATAATTTTGGATTGAATGCATTGCAAACAATGAGAGGAACAGAGTACTATTAGAAAAGACCTACTGATAATAAGATCTTCCTCTTTGCTGTTAAAGGAAATTATATAACAAATTAGGCAAGTTTTTTTCTGGGCTGCCTATAGAGATTCTCTTTAAATTTTGGGGGGGGGAAGGAGGGGGAGAAAAGAAAAATAAATAGAAATTTGAGTGAAGAGCATGTCTTAAGAAAATGAAAGTTAAAATTTCTTCTTTTCTGTTTTTTAAAGATTGAAGGATTGTCTGGTCCTCGAGAAGAAGTCATTAAGGCAGATAAATTGCATATCCTATTCAGTGGTTGTCACAGAGTTGAAAATGTGCAGGTATTTGCCTGCTGTGGCAAGTACAGATTAAGTAAAGGTCATGGTCCAGTAAAACTGTAGCTCATAAAAAGTGAAGTCCACATAGTTTGTGTGTTCTATAATTAAAAGGTTTTCTACAAACTTCAAATATTCTAAAGGTTTTAGACCTTACACTAGTGTGTGGTAAGCTCTTTATTAGTATCAGAAAATAGTTATTTTATTTACTTCTGGGTTATATGGTAAATCAATTTTAAATATTAAGGTTTAGTATTCAGTGGTGATAATTTAGGCAATTTTATCAGTTTAAAATTGTCATTAAAGATTGTAGAAGACTGCTTTCATTGAAAATATAGTACTTTATATTTCCAGGTTTGTAGCTTGACTGAACAACAGCAAGATGAGGTTTAGTTCCAACCTTTGAGCATATTTTACAATTTCATAGCTGTCTCCAAAGCAAGAGAGCATGGACATCTCTTGTTTGGACTCTTTGCTGTTCATTATTTTACAAATGTGAATTCATTGTGTGTGGAAAAGCATGAAAGTACTATACTTACTAATTTTTCAGTGAACCTTGAAAAATAAGGGTTCTCTGCACACCATCTTTGCATACAGACAAGACTTTGCCAAATTATCCATGTTATCATGTATAGAAAAATTTGAAGATGTGGAAAATACTAACTTTTTGGGGAAAAAAGCTTTTTTCTTTCAACACTGTTGAAGTCTATGGAGTAAATGCACAATGCTTCAAGACTTTTAAGAGTTGCAGAATTTTGTTCTTCTGTGAAAGCTGTATTTAGTGCTTTCCATCTATGGTCCCTGCCTTGCTCCCATTACCAAAGACATCAGCAAGCTTAAAAGTCATGAGTTTATTTATTCTCTCAATATCCCCACAAGTTTAAAGGATGATGTCATCCCTGGTTACAGGGGCAGGGAGGTGAACCATGTGTACACCATCAGCTAAACATAGCTGTAAGGCCCAGCTGGTCCATCATGCTTTACAGGCAGGTGTGCACTCAGTTTCAGAGTCAGGCTGAATGCCAGGCTTTGGCAACTACCCGTGCTTTAAGCACACC
Source organism: Pipra filicauda (assembly GCF_003945595.2). Lineage (NCBI taxonomy): Eukaryota > Metazoa > Chordata > Aves > Passeriformes > Pipridae > Pipra > Pipra filicauda. Next base: position 84,364 of record NW_024104810.1, on the reverse strand, counting down.
TACCAGGACAGAGCCCAGACTCTTTCTCAGGCCATTGAAACAGATGGGGAAGAGAGGGACCAGACAAACCAATCCACCAGCAAATATCTCTAACCAAATACACAGTGTGTGGGTTTCACACATCAATGGCAGCCAACAGTGTGGATATAAAGCATACAGAGCTCAGTATAGGAAACCTTCTGCCAAGCCTGCTCTTAATCTCGTTGGTAGATGGTCTGTGATAGTTTGTTCATGGTCTTAAAGGAAGCTGGAGTACAAGAAGTCTAACGTAGGCCTCTAACACTGAACCATTCCCCCCCTCAGCTTTCTGCTCTTGATATCTAAATTCTGTAACAAACTTCTTTCAAACATTGAATTCCTTTGTTGATTTCACTGAGGTCAAGAACAGATCTGCTGCACGGAGTCCTGAGATACTTAATTTAGAAACAGTTGCTGCAGTTGTCTGAAAACATACGTGCAGCTTAGAATGAACTGACGTAGCTTTAAAGTTCATAAAGGCGTATGAGATTCTGTATGGACTTTCAGCATGATGGGAGCTGTAAGCACGTGCAGCTCGTGGCCTAGACTAGACGTGGCCTAGCAGGCATGTAGACTAGACTCTGGCCTGAGGTTAAGATAAGTGATTTGGGCGTGGATAAACTATGGGATATGACAAGAGAAATTACTGGAGATGACAATGTGAGAAGCTGAAAAAATTAAGAGAGCACTGTGAAGGACAACTGGATCTTGCAGGAGGTAAAGGAGGGGGTATTTGAGAAATGGTTGAATTCCACAGGCAGTTGAAAAAGGAATACTGGGGGCATTTTGTGGGCAACAATATCTAGGCAATCCTGTCAGTAATACCATATGAACCTGAGATTACCTAGAAATACCCATTTTGGGTACGGGTGTAACAAAGCTGGGACCAATTGAGGAAAAGTAATTAAGGCTGAGCTGTTTATTTGAGAGATGGGGAGAGAAAGCAAGGTACAAGCGTGGGGAACAAGAAAAGGAGTATAATATTTGGAGCAGATGTAATCAGCTCTGTTCAGAGGCACTGGCTGAGAAGTGATTATTTGCTACTGCCTAATCAGGACATTAAACCAAGCTTGTCTGGCCACACCACACAAGTTCAACATGCCTCTGCAGTCAAGATGAAGAGGGAGGATGGAGGGAAGCTTTATTGTTTGCGTGGAGGAGCACCCAGACAGACAGATGAGCATCCTGGTACTGTCAGGCCCATTCCAGGCCTAACAGCATCACCGTCTACTCATTTCTTCCCTACTAAGCACAGACCAACTCACTGGAGAAATATGTGAGCCATGGGAATAAAGAAGTAGATGGGGCTTATGGCAGAAGTTCGTTTAAATAATTTGTTAGCAGAATGATGATGATCCTTTCTGTAAAAGTGGCAGTGCTTCATATAGTATGCCATTGGAAGGATTATGTCCAAGCTAAATGATCATCAGCTGCTTCATGCAAACATGTCATTACAATACATTTCTTTGGAAGGGAATTTGCACAAGTATACATGATGTTTCATTTAGCAGATTACTGCAGCCTCCCCTGGATATTGAGTTAGCTCAATATCTCCTTGTTATCCACTTTCTTAATTTGGTCTGTTTGTTTGTCTTAGGTGTGTATTGGTCTTGCTATTTCTTTTCTTTTTTTGCCCCGAATCATTGCCTCCTTACTCTCTTTTATTTGCACACAACTGGATGACACTTGGTGAAACCATGACAGTATTCATTACTATATGCAGTTGGGATTTTTTTTCTGAGAGAGAGGCGTGCACTGAAGCAACATATTCCCACTTGCTGTGTTTAAGCGAGGTGGCCCTGTATCCAGCGCTTCCAACTTTGCTTGGAAAAGCATCGTTCCTTAGTTGGAATGAAAACTGGAATATTTGCAGACATTCACCTTTCCATACCATCTGTTTCTGGGATGAAGCTGTTTAAAGGAAGAGTGCTAGTAATACAGCATTGCTTTAGTCCATAAGGTTTCCTGCTTGGGTAAAGAAACTCTTTTTGCACCTGAAAAAAATCCATGAAAATCAGATATCCCATGCCTGGGAATTAGCAGGCAACTTGCATAAAAGTTCAGATTTCCAAGAAGTCATCTGTGCTATACTGATAAATATAATGCAATAACATATTTTGCCTCCTCAGCATTTCTGCCTGCAATACCCAAGCATGTCTTTTTCATTAAAAATTATAGATTATCTAGCTCTTCCTTATACTAGGAATGGCATCAGTTTTCCAGCCTTAATAACTAAAAGGCAGAAAATATAAGCATTGCTATCTAGACAATACAAATGGTGTTCTCTTCTGTTTGGATCAGCATCTGCTGTAATACAGAAAACCATAATGAAGGGCTCAGGAAGTTTTGTAAAATTCTCTTTCCAGATGTCCCCATCAGGTCTTGGGAAGAAGCCCAGCCATATTTAAGTAACTTGATTTTGTAACAGGACTGAGTCCCTGCTAAAATTCTTCATCCCAGTAATGAAGAGAGGAAAAAACATTAATATTTTAATATTTTTTTAACCTTTTGACTATCAGAATTTAGTGGAGAAAAAGTAATGAAGCTATTGATCTTTCATCGCGAGTGATATGGCAAATTGGGAGTTGACAAGAGGCTCTCATGTTGTAGCTCTTTTCAGATGTGTTGTTCAGCCTTACTGAACCACTTAAGTGCAACAACTAAGGCATCTTGTTCTCAAGAACTATAGTCCCTCCTCTACCTTTAGGAATGAATGCCTATAGGTGGGGATTTATTTTCTTTGCTATTTTTTCTATAGGTATTTGATTTATAGCATATCATTCCTTAAACTGTGTTTAAAATACTTGTAAAGCCTTTGTAAACATACTTTTATTGAATTCCATGGGAGAGCAGAGATCTGATTAAGGTTCACATTAGTCAGGAAAATAAAACAATAAGAAGGATTTTCCTGGAGGAAATGAGGAATTTACATAAATGCAGTTCATGCCATTTGATTTAGCAGGGAAGTTTCATGAGAGAGAGCTACTAATTCCATCAGTAAAGAAGTTATAGATGTGCTGCAGAATGATTTCATTGAATCCGTCTGGTCTGTTCATAGATGAGTAAAACTATGAAGTAAATGGAAAAGAAGTAAATGAAAAAGCCAAAGATATAAACCAATAGGTTTTAGTTCCCACTGGCGTCAGGGAGTATCACCCTTCCTAAAGCCATGTAGTATATTCTGTGTTTCAAAAGCAGCTGTGTAATTTTTCATGCTGTTCTTGAAAATATAAGAGGGTAATGAAGGAAAAAAAAAAAAGACATTGCATGTCAGTGCTGGTCAACAGCTGGTCACCCATTTTGCTCAGACATAAGGCTGTCCCCGGGGACATCAGCCGTCTGGCTTCTACTCTTTGCTCACTACTCTCAGTCAGTCAGTCCATTTACTAAAGCCTGTGTTTTGCTCTTGGCAAAGGCTTTCAACTGTGTTTACACAAAATTCTAAAGATCTCATTTAATCCTAGATTTAAATTCTATTAGCCTAGTTGCTAGGGATAAATTGAAAGTTTGTCATGGTGGACGTAAATTTCTATATTAATTTCTACAAAATATATCCCATCCTGCTGTTTGTTTAGAAATTTTAAAAAATAGCCTTCAAAAAAGAGATTTAGAGACATTATGGTTAGAAAAATAACCTCAGCTGCATAAATCAGCAGATTGCTGACATATGTCTGCAGGCAACACAACTTTCCCTAGATGTATATATGCTCACTTGCTTCTTTTTCTTTAACATCTCAACATGAAGGATGGCAGGGGACCTCACCAAGGGGCAGTCCTTAGTGTTTGGGGTACAGCTGCCATATATCAACCACATTAGTCCATGATCTGGTAGATTTTGTTGTTGGCTTTTAAATAGTGGGTAGGTTCTTGCATTTCTACCGTGAGTTCAATGGGTATTGCACAGAGTTTAAGGTAATCATTTGATTTCTTTGATGTAAAATGTAACTAGGAAAGCTGTAAAACTAAAAAATTAACTTAGGACTGTTCTTTGATTGGTAGATATCAGCAGTAAAGTCAGATTTGGTATCCGCTTTTTTTCAAGAATGTATAATGCTTATCCACTGGCTAGCCAGGTTGCAGAAGTGGGTGTTAGCAGAGAGTTCTCAGGAATTCAGTTTATTCCTGCAACTTGCATGCACAAAAATTGGAAGTGCCTTGTAATGGCTTAACCATCTTTTAATAAAATACTAACATTAGCAGGTATGCTAAACTGCTTGCTTGAGCTCTCTAGCAGCAGACCCAGACACATCTTGAGGCATTTCCCAACAATGTGTCAAGTGATCGGTGTGTCAGAGCACCAGTATTTTCCTCTTTTTTCTGGCAGGTTTTTCATCACATTGGAAATGATAGAGTTACTGAGCTAATGCAAGACAGTTTAGAGTGATGTGTATTAATTCGAGACTGTACCTAAGTGATATCCATTCCTTTGAAATTCCATTACAGCTGCGTAACACATGCTTAGCTACTTATTTCATTAAAATCTGGTTTTTATATGTTGATTGTACCAATCCTTCCACAAATGTCCAATGAATCTTTATTAGTTACTTTGACTTCACATGTCCTGGGCAATCATTACTTCTTTTTGCTCATTTTGTTCTTAACAGCAATTTAATACTCTGAAAGAAGTGAGTAATGGGAAAGAATATTACTATTGTATGTATGATAAATTAAAAGCATCTATTTTCCTTGAAAAGATGTAGCAGTTGTAGTGCTCTAAGAGGCTTATTCCTTTCTGTGTAAGTTCCTATACAGGAGGTTAAACTTGTCTTGGAAGCATAGTAATTTCCCCTAAATTTTTATAGCTGCCAAATTACAACAAGAGTGCTTTCAGAAATCTTTCTTAGGCATAAACCATTTGTCAAGTAAGGTCAACAGCAGCCAAGACTGAGGTCCACATCCCTGGCTACATGCATGTTGTTGCAACTGGACCAAAAACTTTAAGGCCATGAAGGAGTTGGGAGGCTTGGGACCTGACTGCAGGGAAAACTCAGCAGAGGTGAGAACCAAAACTGGAGAGCTGAGACAGAAAGAAGGATCAGAGGCTAACAAAGGGGAGCAGATGCTGACTGTAGAGAAAAGACTAAAGAAGAATGGGGGTAAGGGGAAATGATTCCCAGATAGTGCAGAAACTGCAGTACACCAAAGGCAAGACCTGGCACCTGCTTGCTGAGAACAGAAGCAGCTTGGGACCCTCCCTAAAACAGTGAGGCTAGCAGCAGAACACTCACCAGTGGTCTTTCTAGTTAGCCAAATATCTTCTCATCAGACTCAGAAGCTTCAGTGAAATAGGAGAGCTCACAGTATATTTATGGGACCAACATCTCGATGTCAAGGGAAACTCTACAGTGTAAAATTCCCAGATAATGCAGAAACTGTACATAATTTATTTAAAAGGTATTCTGGCTAGTGGATAGAACTGTAGAAATAAAGATATGCATGACCTCCAAGGTCTCTTGAAAGAGGATTATCAAAAGTACAAATTAAAAACCCCAAAATGTAGGAAAGTTCCAGAATCAACGTTGGCCATGTGAGCCTTCTTGTGTATGGCTGACATCTTAGTTACAGGATCAGCTGCTATATTTTCTGTGGTCTCCAGCCTCCCGTAGTTCATTACATAGATGGTAGTCATTGAATGGTCATTCGGTTTCCTGTTTCCTCTTTGCCAGAGGTCATAGAATCACAGAATAGTTTGGATGGGAAGGGACCTTAAAGGTCATATATTTCCAACCCCCCTGCCATGGGCAGGAACACCTTCCACTTGAACAGGTTGCTCAGAACCTCATCCAACCTGGCCTCAAACACTTCCAGGGTTGGGGCAGCCACAACTTCTTTGGGCAACTAGTTCTAGTGCTCCTCACAGTAAAGAATTTCTTCCTAATATCTTATCTAAAGCTACCTTATTTCAGTTTCTGCTAAAGAAAGTGAACAAAACCAGCTGCTATTACCTAGAATCTTCTGACCATCTATGAGCAGCTATTTATTTCATGAAATTTGTGCAAGCTTTAATGGATAAACCAAAAGGCATGCCCCAATGAAGATGACCTCTTTTCTAAAATTGTCCCCTTTTTAATGCATGAGAACACTGGACTTTTCAAAGCCCATTAAAGATTTAAACAAGAAAAAGCAATGTATCTTACCTAATCTCTTCCTCAGAAACAGATTAATTGCTTTGAAAAAAAAACAGTAGTTTTGATCTGAGGCAGATACTCAGTATGGAAGATGTCAGCTTGAATGGTTTAACCTAGAAGGAATGAACAAGGCATTTACATGGAAATGGAGGGTCAAGATGGCACTGATCTATAAAGAGCAAACAATTTCTATGGAAGTGCATAATCCAAGGTGCCAAGTTTAGAAGCAGAGTTCCAGTTCACCTGACATTTTGCAGATGCTGAAAAAGAGCACAATTATTGTAGCTGTCTGAACCTATTTACCATCACATTGTGCTGCTGCAAAGAGCCTTAAAGTATCAATTTAATGTTCTATTATTGGCAGTGATAAAGTCATACGAGTTGTTCCTGAGAGCGAGAGGGAAACACAGATCCTGAGGGCTGCATTCAACAGACTTGAGGTGAGTTTGATTATTTTCATCTTTTTCTGATCTTCTTGAAGACTGTAGTCTTCAACTGACTTACCTTTCACTTGGCACTTCAAGTTATTTTATAATCTCAAAGCAGCCTTTGCCCATTAAATTCCTAATTTCCCAATAAAATAGCATAAGAATCAGATTCATCATGGCTGACAATTTTAACAAGAAAGACTTATTGACTTAAAGTAATATAGGAACCACACTCAGAAATTTGCTTTCTTCTCTCTTCCATTTCTTTCTAGCATACATAGTTGCATGCTTCATTATCTGACTGATGGTGTTATTTAAAACACTGAGTTAATTCAAGTTGTGAATACACACAGAAATATGGAAGAGGAAGTGGCTTCAGTTTGGGAATCTCTCTGGCAGAATAATTTTCCAGAGGCAGTTGAGAGAGTGTCAGCAAACCAAAATCTTTCTTCCCTGGCCTTTTCCTGCAGATATAAATGTAAAGCAATGGTCCCACTGTAGCAGTGCAGCATAGGAGCACTCTGCAGCATGCTGTTTGCTGGCACAGCTAGCGAAGGCAGAGGCAGTCTTTCCACAGCAGCATGGCCCACTGTCTTAGAGAATGGGGGAGTACCTGTAAGCCAGGTCTATGGCCCCTACGGCAATGTGGAAAGGACTGTGCCACGCACATGCGCTGCCCCCAGGCACTGGGGAAAAGGGATGAGCCTTGTTAAGAGTTGCCAAAATACAACCTAACCAGAGCAGAACAAGGGAAGTAACAACTGGATCACTATGTTGTTTGTTTCAGGATTTGAATGTGTGTCCCAGGCTCTGTCTCTTCCCCTGTGTTAGCTCATGTTTGCTTGACCCCAGCAGGCAACAGTTGGCTTCTCCTTGTACCTGTGAAGGTAAAGGAGTTTGAAGGGCAACCTTATAGGCACCACAGGCACAAGCTAAAGTAATTTGGCACAGAAACTCAAGCCTTCCTTGTGTCTGGCTGGCATAGACAAAGGAACTTGTTGGTAACTTTATCATTCCTATGACATACAGTTTTGGGTCACAGCAGAACACCAGCTGTACCAAAGTGTTTGGAGCACGTGCAAAACCTTTGGGCTGCTCACTGCCTTCAATCTCACCGAACTGTTAGGCAGTCTGTGGTGTATCTCTGTCTCTGTTGCTGAAATGTCACATAAATGATTGTGTTCTCAAGGAGGAAAAAAAGAAGGTGCATATAACTTCCTAGTCCAGTAGTTAACATCTGGGATACACATACATCAAATCTCTGTCCACATACCAAATAAACCAAAATGAAGACGTTATAATAGCTCTTACACCCTTCTGAAAAACATTCCACCTTTCAGTTATGACAAAGCTTTCTTCCTACCATTTTTTTAAGAAAGAGGATAGAGCTACCTTACGTATCTCAGGTCAGGAGAAAGCTTGCTGCTGTGATTACAGCTGTGTGACTGAAGTCAAGACATTGACACCTTACTAGTTTTAAGTAGAAAAACTGAGGCCGTCTTCTTCACATCTGCATTTCTTGACACTGTGTTCAGTTCATTCCCCACTCAAGATGCTGTCTTTTGTAAATCCCATTCTCAAGACCCCCAAACTGTGCACATGTTGCATGAAAACTTTCAATGTTCAGCAGAGGTAGTGTCATGATACCTTGCATTACTGCACTTGGCACTGTAATGTCCAACTCTTCTAAAGAATATTGTCTTATATTTGCTTCTACACTGCTTATTAGGGGCCTGACCTCACGTGAGAATATTACTGTAACACCCTAAAATGGATAATTTTTTTACTCCCAATTAGGAAAAAAAAAATCTAACCATAAACCCGAGAAATACATGTGGAAGCTGGATTTTGCTTTAATTTCTTCCCCCTGGATGCTGGAACATAAAGAGGGAGCACATGTGTTTGTTCCTTTCTCCTCATGTTGCAAACCCTGCGAAGCAAAAGGGTTACTCACCTTCCTGCAACTGTTTCTCATTACAGAGCTCCCTTAGGCTCCCAGAAAGAGATTCCTTCACCCAATTCCATCAAAGTGGGAGCAGTAGAAACTTGAATAAATAATTGTATGCTATAACTCTTAGAGCAGGATAATAAAATTTTGGCAAACTGCGTTGGAATCTGACTAGTTAATTAGAAAGTGATTGATTCTGTTGAGGCACTAAGATGAGGAGGTTGAAGGGAAGACTCAATAGAAGAGAGAACACAGTGACACCTGTTTTCATGAACATAGGCTGGGTTTGGCTGCATGTCAGGTCTTAGGGCTCTTCCATCTGCAGCTGCTTCACTGCCCATCTGCATGCGGTCGGACAGAAAGAGACACCTGAGTGGCTAACAAGTAATGGATATGTTTAATATTACTTATCATCTTCTCCCCCCCACAAAATCTCAGGTTATTCCCTCATGAAGAAGTGGATAAACAATGACAATCCTCAGAGGTGCCAAGTCCCTACAATACTGGCAAAAGTCAGTAGTGGCTGCAAGTCATCAGCTCCTCAGAAGAACCATGTATTTAGAGTTTTGCAATTTTTAAGTCTCCATGTCAAGTCTCCTCTGTCCTTCTCCTGCCCCTAGACTTCCAGAGTTGAAAATTCAAAAGCTGAAAATTCAAAATTCAAAAGACTATGAGTCTTTAAGCACCATGCTGAATATGTGCTCAGGAGAAAATAGAAGACAGTGCACTGCACCAAAAAAAACCCCAATAGTGCAAAATAAGCTACAAACAAAACTCTACAGATAGAGTGCTGATGCTATCTTAGCACTGTATGCCTGACAGACAATAGAGATATGAACAGAAATGTCAGCAGAGATATACAAATTGGTATAATTACAAGGACTGCACTTTGGATTTTTTCATTTTTGAGTCAGAAAATCAGAATTGGTTTAAGGCACATCTCCTTTGAATCTATTCTGGTTTGAGCAGTAATTTAATATCAAACTGTTATATTACTCACATGTTCTGCTCCTCAAGGGAAAAATAAAGATGGAACCAGGATCCTTTCAAGACATGGGGTCCTTCTGTTGTGTTACTCAGTGTTGAGCAAAATTCAGTTTTCAACCTGAGTTGTGATATGGCCTGATAGTATTCTCCATTGTCAGTATTATAAGAACAAGAAAAGTCAGTGAAAATAAAAGTTACATCACTTTTGTTCATGAAATGAGAAGGATACCTGCACTTGGGTTTCAATTCAGGCCTGTTTCTCTACTCAGGCAAGTTTATCTATTAGAGATGAGGTGTATTTCAAAGGTACCAAAAGTTACAGTCTCTAGTGAAGTCAGGATTAGTCCTCATTAGCTAACCCAAAAAGCATAGGAATTACTGTGCAAAATTGGGGAGCCCAGTTTACCCCCAGAGTGATCCATGCACAATGTAAATATTTTTAATAAATTCCCAGGATGGTGCAAAAACTGAGTAGATTCTGCACAAATGGATTGTATTCTTGTTGCAGGATTTCCTTGCATACAACAGGCCATCTGTTCTGATAAGGGAAAGGGCTTCCCAGGTTTCCTCCTCACTGTGTCTGATGGAGGGAACTTTCCTATAGACTTATGGTGTTCTGTGTTCATTTCAGTCATTTCCTTCTGCCTTTAAATTTACACTGCAGAGTGACTTAGCCTTTCCCTCTGGCCTACCTTTCATATCTCAAAAAATTAAAAGTAAAACTCCTCTCCCCTCAGTTCAAGTGAGTATATCCTTCTGAAGGGCTTTATCACAAAGAAGTTTGAGAAAATTATCCTGATGATCCTATTACAAAGCAATGAATTTTGGTGTCAGGCAGAAAGTAAAGCAAATGCAAAGATACCCTTTCTTATTGCCCACTGATTTGGACAAAGGGAAAACAATCATGAAGAAAATAAGCGGGCACTGGGAAGAACAGCACTGTATCTTTTCACTCATTCTATCTGCCAGTTCCTTAATGACTGCCCTTACTGATGATTTTTCCTTAGTAGATTTTGTCATTTACAGTCTGCTCTAGCTGTTTTCTTTCCGAAAGAAACACCAGGGCAGTGGGGAAAGAAGTGGTGAGAGTTCTGCCTTTTACTATGCTAAAGCCAATGCTGTAGAGGTCAGCAAGCTGCAAGGTCTGTCCCTTTTGGGAAGAGTATCCCACACAAAGGGAATGCTTTCCTGAATGTGCATTTGCAGAAACCTGCACTGAGACATCCTTGAAAGATCACCTTGGCTGTATGTCTTGATGTATTAGAAGTATCTTAGAATATGCCCACAGTGATTAACTTGAGCAGCACTGCCAGTCTAAATACAGCATAAGCAAGAAAATTCGTCTAAGAGGTTGAATGGCTAATCAGTGGTTTTATTCCTGAGGAAACCTCTTGATCTCAAACAGGACTGCTCTTCTACCAATATTTAAGCTGCAGAGTTAACTCACACACTTTTACATGAGACATAGTCCATCAGGACTTATTAAATTTGGCATCTGGAGCTCCTTAGGATATTTGCCCCCTTTTTTTTAAGGAAAAAAAAAGGAGTCCGTATAATTCCTAGTGTAGTAAACCCCTGAAATCTGCCTGAAGTGTATAGGCTCTGCTACAGTATGAATGCCACTGCCTATACTGAGGGAATAATGGATAATGAATGTTTCATTCCACACATTTAACTTTTTTCATGAATTGCCGAAAGGCAAATCACATTAGTTATAATCACTTGCTGAGTAATTTCCACAAATTAGTTTTAGTCTGTAGCTCCATTGCCCACAGTGCTTTGTTATTAATCATTATTATAAATTGATTCCTTCATTGGCTGGTTCTGTTAACTTTTAGGTGACAGAATATTGCTTTTTTTCCCTGATGGGGTAAACATAGCATGTAGACCTGCACTGCCAGTAAAAATAGCCAGCTCTACAGACTAAAATTTGTCTGCTGTTAGTTCTGTAAAATTGCTTGAACTTGCATGTGTTCAACCAATAAACTCATCCACAGTAAAGAAGCAATAAAGAAACCTAAATACACGAAGTCCGACCAGCTGTATCCCAGCCTCAAAGCAGCAGGAGGTGCTCTGGCCCTGATTCCTCATGACTCAGCCAGGCAGAGCAGGGTCCCCTGCGCCCCCACCACCACCCTGCCACTCTAGGGCCACAGTGCCACCATCTCTCCAGAGCAAGTTCTCAGGAAACTCTTGTGCATCATGCACTGCTTGTATGCAACCCTTTCTTAGGGCAACATGTGTCTGAGGTTGTAAAAAATGGGGCAGGTGGGGAACTGAGAGTGATGCTCTTTCGAGGCAGGAGATGGCAGTTTCTGGTTTTCAATGACAGAGGTAGTAGCAGCTCAGAGATGCCATCAGTATGTATACATGCATACGTACTCTTGTCTCCAGTGTGTTCCTACATCACTTCTTTCTCTTTCTCTGCGGAAGAAAATAAGACCCTGGTAACTCTGCTTCCCACCAGCAGCACCACCCCACACCCTTGAACACCTTTAGTACAGTCCCTGTGCCAAAGACCACTGAGGTAAACATGATGGTGAGTATGACAGGGATAAATGACTGTGGAGCTCCACTGACATTTATGTAAGATGATGAGTATATTGCATAGCAGTCTTGAGGAACATTTTCATATGGTTGTGATGAATTAAATGCAGCAAATTCTTTGGCAATTCACGTGCAAACTCATGGATTTATTTCTTTATTTTTTTAGCTATAGAGCACTGTCCCAATTTTTGGATTGGCTGCTACTGTAATGCCATCACAGGCATCAATCTTAAAACTTTATTTTTTTTAAGAGATGCCACAAATCTTTGATCCCAACTCAGTGTCTAAGACCAGAAATATCTTTTTGCAGGTTCACAGTTCCACACTAGTCATTTGCAAATTATTACAGTAATCAACAAATAAAAGAGGAATATTTGGGATGGTAGTACTACAGTGACCTGAGTATTACTACCTGCTCTCTGTCTCCCAGGACTCCTTTTGTCCATCTGCTGTCATCCTGCCTTGTACACCTGTCCAATGACTGGCTATTTTCCCTTGCTCTTTCTTGTTTAGAAGACAATTTGAGGAGCCTGTTGCTGATTTATGAGCCCTTTCATGGTTTTAATTCTGTTGAACCTGACTGACAGAAACAAATGTCACATTCCCAAGTGCTTTGCAAGAAACTGGAATTTAATTGGGTCCTCAGATCCAACAGATTCTGATTATCTGCTCTGGAATTTTCCATTGTAAGCATTATTTTTGAAGCAGCACTTCATTTGAGCCTTGACTGATAACTTCTACTCCATCAGTGATCTACAAGCACTTTTTATCACATAACGCCTGACTGGGATCCAGATTGTTTGTATAGGTAGTAAAGAACCTACTGCTCTGTGAACATTCCTGGCATAATAGTGTTAGACCACTCATTCTTCAGTAGTTTTAACAAAAGAAATTCCTGGGCACAGCCAGGCACTTCTCAGCTCTGGGAGCAGCCAGCCTAGCAGGCCTTGAAGCCTTGCTTGTTTTCTAGTCCTTACAGCAGCTACTTATCCATTGTAATCCCTGAATTGATCCTGTCATAGCAGTTCAGGGAATCAGAAAAAATGTCTCATAGGGGAAAAGGATCACTTGGCTATAAATCTGATAGGTTACGCCTCCATAGGAAAATGCTTAAAAAGGCTTCAGAGGACAAAAGCCCATCTGAAAATGCAGTAAGAAAGCCTGTCCGTCCAAGTGGAACTAATCTTACTTTGCAGAAGGAAAAAACTAGCTCAGAGGCTAGGGCTGCGCATTTTATTTTGCACATATACCAAATATATCTATATAGCAAGGTGCTTTAGTTTTCAGTCCAGATTTTACCCTAATTCATAGTTAGGGTTCCAGTCAGATATGGATAGACTATTTCAGACACACAAAGAACATCAGGTGACAACAGAGGCTATTCATCAACATATCAGAATATATGTTTGGAAATCACTTGCCAGGCTCTGAAGAAAAATGTTGTTCCAGAAAAACTTCAGTAGGAATGTGCAAGATAGAACAGGAGAGCCCAGGTACTGAGTGTATTGTTTTCACAAGCTATAGAAAACATGGACTTTCTGAGGAAGCCTGAGCCCAAGCTCAGCAAAGTCATCAGCATAGCCCCGGTGGGAGCAGGATCAAATGCAGGGCTTACTATTCCACATACTTCTTGAGTGCTGTGACCACTTCCCTGGGGAGCCTGTTCCAGTGCCCAACTACCCTCTGGGTGAGGAAACCTTTTCTAATACCCAACCTAAACCTCCCCTGACACATCTTCAGGCCATTCCCTTGGGTCCTGTCGCTGGTCACCACAGAGAAGAGATCGGTGTCTGCCCCTCTCCTTCCCCTCATGAGAAAGTTGTAGACTGCGATGAGGTCTCCTCTCAGTCTCCTCTTCTTCTCCAGGCTGAATAGACCAAGTGACCTCAACCCCTCCTCATATGGCTTCCCCTGAGAGTCCTTCACCATCTTCATTGCCCTCCTTTGAACGTTCTCTAATAGTTTAATATCTTTCTTATATTGCAGCACCCAAAACTGCACACAATATTCAAGATGAGGCCTCAGCAGTGAAGAGCAGAGCAGGACAATCCCCTCCCTCAACTGGCTGGCGATACTTTGCCTGATGCCCCCCAGGACTTGGTTGGCCCTCCTGCCAACCAGCTGCCCCCAGCTGTCAGGGCACTGCTGACTCACATTCAACTTGCCCTTGACCAGGACCCCCAGATCCCTTTCCATGGCACTGCTTTCCAGCATCTCATTCCCCAGGCTGTACGAACATCCAGGGTTGCCCCATCCCAGCTGTAGAATCTGGCACTTCCCCTTGTTAAACTTCATATGGTTGGTGATTTCCCAGTCCTCTAATCTGTTGAGGTCTCTCTCCAGGGCCTCCCTGCCTTCAAGGGAGTCAACAGCTCCTCCCAGTTCTGCGTGATCTGCAAACTTGCTGAGTATCCCTTCCAGTCCAAGTCATTTATGAAGATGTTGAAGAGCACAGGGCCTAAGATGGAGCCCTGTGGAACCCCACTAGTGACAGGTCACCAGTCTAATGTTACCCCATTCACTATTACCCTTCTGTTTCTCATGCAGTGCAGAAACAACTGCAAAATGAACCAAGCCATAAATAGTTTAATAAGAAACAAGATAGGTGTTTGGCTGTCTGTTTTTTAATAAGTCTGTTAAACACACTTTTCCATCTTTCAGATATACTTAACCCAGTGGCATCTGTACTTGTAAGAAGGGACATTCAGTTGCCTTATAACTGAATATGATTTTTATCTCAGTGACTCTCTTGAAGAATAGTCTACAGGTTCTTTTCAGTGTACAGCCTTGTGTAAAATTATACCAGTGTAAGTAGAGGGCAAGACCATTACTTTGTTATAGTTCCACAAAGATCTGCAAAACTCAAAACTTCAAGCTGTGCATTGTTCGCATTCTGCCAGCGTTATGTTTGCTGCAATCCCGCAAATCAATCCTGATTTATTAGCACAATTACTCTTACCAGCCTCACTGAAGAGCAAATAAATACAGAAAAGTTAGAGCCAGTTAAATGTCTACTGTGCTCAGTCAGAAACCTAAATTACTTTGTACTGGGACTACCTTTTAAGTCCTTTTAGAAAGCACAGGGAATCCCACACTGAATTGCCTCTGGACCACTTTGCATCACATAAAGGGCAGCTGAAGGAGATTTGCAATCAGGACTATCAATTAAGTTCCTTAATTGGCAGGAGCAAGTGAGGATGAAATCAATCCCAATCCTGAAAATATTTGTAAGGGTGAAGGCATTAGAGAGGAGCAGTTCTGCTCTTTCCATGTGAACTACAGCACAGCTATAATTATCCACCAGTGTCAAAGTGAACAGGAGTCATTCTTCCTTGCTTCTTTCTTTTCAAATGTACCAACAGAAGCCTAAAATTCTGTTGCATACTATGCATGTGCATGTGAGAGGTGTTTATGTACATACACGTGTGTGACTGTGCTTCTTGTGTGTTATGTGATGAATACTCAGACCTCTGATGACATCAGTAAAACCGGAGCAATTTCTACTTCTACTCTCTACCTTCTACTATGGATTTATAACTGAAAACATATCTAATGAATTTTAGGACTGCTTAGGGTGTTCATGTGTCTATACATGAGCATATGGATGTAAATGGGAAACCCACACTTCCTGAGAGAGTCCATGAGCAAAGACTGTCACTGCTTGCATTATTGACTGCACATTCCCTTTTACAAGAGGCTCAGAAATACCAAGCCATTTCAGCTGATGGCATCATAACGATAATTATATTCTGAACTTTAATGCTGACAGCATTTCTCAAAGAAATTCATTCATAGTGACGTTAAGGACAAGGCCAGCTTTGGTACATGTATTGCTGTATACAACTCAGTAAAAATAAAAACTGGAATTTCTAGGTAATAAAGCATAACAAAATTACTGTTTTCATGGGGTATAACACAGATAAATTATACAAACAATTTTCTCTAGATACTAAATATAAGTTATGGCAAAGTTATTCTAGTTATTTTCATGACAAGCATCAATCATCTCTTTTGATTGATACACAATTGCAGACCTGATGAGAGCACTAAGCATCTTCCTTTCAGGATAAATGGATGAAGAAATTAAACATCTGCTTATGAAAGGGTAGTGAGAGACAACTGGAGGCTATTGCCCAAGAAAATGCCTTTAATTACAAAGGCTGGACTAAGCCCGATGGTCTAAAGAAGCTGGGGATTTTTTTCAGTGATTTGAGTGAAAAAAAAAAAAAAAAAGAAAACAAAACTGTGGAATTTATACAGCCATGAGAGGGTTTATGGGGAAAAGCAGGGAGACTCTTTTCTTCTCAGGCTCTCTTTCCACAGGTATGGAATAAGCAGGAGGAAAACCTGAACAAGTGAAGAATAAAACTCCCTGTTCTGGTTTCTGTCTTGGCAGGACAACAGAGTTTTCTATACGCCATTTTTAACATGTAGCATTATACCAACGAAGTGCTTGTATTGTTGGAAAATTATTTGTATAATTTTAACCTTTGGAATAAATTCTGAATTCTATTAGTTCAGCACCCAAATCTGTTTAAAATATTTGTCCCTTTGCCTTGTGCTCGCTTTTCGACACTGTACTGGCCAAAACTTAGAGACATGACTAATGAGTTCAAGGTTGCTGTACCTTGAAAGATGTCCAGGTAAAATGTGATGCATTTATGTTCATGAGCTGTCTTTAACACCTCGGTTTAAAGAGAATCTGCCTAAAGAAACTTGGCTTTCCTAAGCACACGTTGAACCACAGGGTCTTCTATGGGACGAGTGAGGTTGGAAAAAAGAATGAGAAGATAAACAGCAATACTTACTTAGGCAGTCACAATTAATAATCTCTTATACCTTCTTGGTTTAATAAAGCAATAACGTGCTTAAATCCCTTGAGAAAAGAGAGCAAACTGTATGCTTTTACATACCATTTCTTCTCATGGAAAGCTACTCAGGATGCTTGTGCCTCCAGTGAGATTCCGGGAAAGAGCATTCACCAGGCATCTGTGCACTGCTATTCCTGACAACAGGTACCCATAGTCACACTTGCACTTGTCTGCAGTGGCGGTGCTGAGTAATTGGTCTCCTAGTCCCAACTCTGAACATGCTGAAAAATCTTGACTGGGCTCTGCTTATTATTTAAGGCATAAAAAATCCCAAGACCTTTTAAAGGCAACCTGCTGCCTGAAAGACAGGATAAGATGTGTAAAGGAGATGAGAGTATTTAGGTTTGCAGACATGCCTTAAGCATATAGCTTTTCCTCTAGCCTCAAGATACTAGATGAATTTTGAGGTTCAGATTTTTGGCTGTATGTTCAGAGAGTTTTGTAGGATTTCTGCATCTCTTTGTTTTGTAGCTGGAGAATCTTCCTCCTACCCAGCAAATCCTACTACCCACACAGCAAATAGATATCTTTTGCTGTACAAAAGATGGTACACCATTCATAATACTGTATAACAGCTAATGTATAGTTTGTGGGGATAACAACACCATATCACAGATAGTAAAGAGGATAGGATAGCAATTAGTATCACTACCACTCACTAACCAGCAGAGCCCAGAGTGGAAATCCAAGGCATACTTGTGAGCAGAATGATGCTGAAAGAAGAGGGATGACTCCGATGAGACCCTCAGTATCCATGGGAGATGCAATGATGAAGTCTCCTGAAGATGACAGTGAATAAAGGATAGAACATGCCTGCTCTGTAATCCATCTTCTGTTTGTTAGTTTTCACGCACTGTCTCTATGTCACACCAAGGACAAGCTGAAGGCTGCAATATAAATAAGACGTCTGTTGGAGAAATGTGTTTCCTGTTATATGCTTTATAAGGCAAAATCAAGTTAGCAATTGAAGTACTCTGGACAGGACAGGTAACATCTCCCAGAGGAGCACTGAATGCTTCATTTACATTGCAAAGGGTGAAGAGTGAGAGTCAAATGAAGCCAAATAGGGAACTGAGTTGGAGTGGAATGATTTGCATTCTAAATATGGGATTTTTTGTCTCACTTCCAGGACAATGCCAGGAGTGAAATACCGGATTTTCACTAAAAGAGAATACTGATGTGCAATATGCCACTGATTTCATGAAGATTACTTCTGGTTCTGATATTCACTTGTAGACAGTAATGTGAGGAACAATTAGAATGCCTCAGAAATTAAACAGCTTGGTGATGTTATAACTAATAGTGTGAATATTTGTTGTTTTATCCCCTCCATGATGATTGAGAATTTCACCAAAATAAATCCTGAGTAACTGTCAAGAACAAAGACAATTTTCAGGTGTATCTCAGGTGTGATTTTTTTTTCATTTTTCTATTCCAATTTTGTGCGCTTGGAAATTCCGTTTTGGTTGCTGTTAGCTTTTGTGTAACACTTTGTTGTTATTTTTATAAACATGGCTCAAGCTGATTGATACACTGTTGCTCCAAGAGAAACAAATTTACCCTTTCTGATGTGTATTTTTAGGGATAAATCTTAAAAGTCTAATGCACATTTCTAATTATTGTGTGGGAAATTAACCATGTTGAATTTCACTGAGTGTCTCTAATGTATCAAAATATGAAAGACAGATAAACTAACAAACATAAGGTGTTAGCACAGTGAGAAGATATTTATTTATAAGCAGCATTTAACACCATTTAATTCACGATTTTGCTTTCTACTGACCATCTGTCATAGCTGCTCTCAGCCTCACAAACCCCATGAACTTTGCCAGTGCTGGTGTTAGACTTGAAAAGATGCTGCGCCCACCCACCGCTATCACTCAGACCCATAGACCATATTGTGGCAGCATGAAACAAAGAGTGGTTTTGGCAGGAACTAGAAGAGGCTGCTCCTCTTTGGCTGCTTCCAAAGTAGCAGGCATTTAATTGGATTAACTGGACTGAGGTCACTATTCCTGTAAGAGGTAGCATCAGGTTCAGTGTCAGATGACCTCTTGGTAATCAGAATATTCTTAATCAGGGTCATTTGAGAAATGGTGAGAATTAAACCCATCTTTCAAGGTTGTACTCCCCTCACAAATGAGGTTATAGCAAGACCAGGTGAAATGCATTTGGTATTTCAAAAATAGCTTGTATGGCATAGAAGTAGTCAGGAGCTTTTAAAATGCAGATTACAAAAACCTTCTTAGAAACCTGAAAAGCAGTGGACACTCACAAGCTGTATTAATGACTTCCATCAGTGCAGCCTGGCACAGCTGATTGCAATAAACTTCAAAAGACTTTTATCAAATATTAATTATTTTTAAATTCTCTTTAAGACATGTATGGACATGGTAGTCCATTCCTTGTATTCAGCTCACAAACATATGTTTTTAAAGCCTGTGGATCCTGACATGTATATTTGTCACATTGATACAGAGACAGTTGCTGAAACTCCCATTTATAGTCTCCTGGGACTATCCAACAGCTCTGGGAGGTGTTTGTTAACTTGTGTTCTTGCCACTGTCCTCACACTGGCTGAGGAGGAACTGTTCTCACCTCTGATGTAGAGTATGTGCACCTACACTATTTTACTACTATTTTACAGAGTGTAGAACACTGATTTTCAAACCTCTGTTTGCAAACTTTCTTGCTTTTTTGAAAATTTGTGCCTGCCTTAGGCTAGAATTTCCAAATGTATTTCAGATTTGGCAACTAAAGGAAGTAAAAATGGACAAGAACCATCCCTCAGATATGCGCAGATAGAGGTAGTACAATAATAATAGTGGTATCATTCAGTAGCTATCATTTTTTACAAGATTGTAATGATTTGATTATCTTAATCCTGTTATTTTGACATTTCATAAAAAATTTTGGGTATTCATGGTATTGGCACCCTGTTACTGACCTCTGATCTGCTTATTATCAAGAATAAAGCTTGGGTACGCTTTGTAAACAACAGTGGTATCTGCTATGCCTTCTGTATCTCTTTAGCATTCTTTTATTGCCCTAGTGAACATAGAAAATGCCTTGTGAAATAAAAGAGACTCATGGACTCCGTAGGACATAGGGAATGTATAGTAGTCTGAGGAAGTGCATGAAGCTGGAAGTGCCTTTTATTTCAAACTATTTGAGGACGCACATTCTGGAAACTGTTCTCTCTTCCCATTGGCAAATCTCTCATGAGAGTTGTGGTAAATTGGATGCAATCATTCCTCAAAATCTGCTCCATTAGCATAGATGTCAAGCTGGACCAGCCAGTGCAGGTCTATTGTCTGTATCATGCCTAAAATGTTTGCCTGCATACCTTCAAGCGTGCCATCTCCTGGATTTCCCCACCTACACTGAATGCATATGAATTACAGGTTGGTTCCTGCACTACAGGTGGACCTGTGGCAGCCCAGCAGCCCCTTCCACATCGTCGAAGGCACAGTCACTGATGTGCGAGTACCGCAGAACACGACCCGAAGCCTGCTGCCCTACCTCCAGCAAGCAAACATCCAGTACACGTAAGTCCATGCTTCACTTTCCTTGCCTTGCTCCAGAGATCTGGCCTTCCGGGAAGGTCTGCCTCTACCATGCCAAGTGGGCTTGGGAATACATTCCACGTCACAGCAATTAGACTGGCAGACAAATAGGCACTGCCAAGAAAACAACCGTTTTAATGGGAGAACAGAAAATCTCCCACAGGCAGGCAGTTTTAATTAAATGTCCTCCTTTGGAGTCAAGCTGAAGTGTTTTCAATGCATGCGAAATCACATCTATTAAGAGAAGGATGGTAATTACTAATTCTACAGCCTGCTTTGCCTCTCTCTGTATTTAGCAGGAGCAAGGTTTATTTAAAAGTGTGCTGCAAATGCAGAGGAAGGCCTTCTTCATCAACTATACAGAAACATATTAGTCCTATTATTCTCCAATCCTAGTGACCCAACACAAGTCATGCGACATAAATACACACACGCTAAGGATCACATATCATTTATAGTGTTCCTTAAAAAAATTCAAGACAATTTGAAGTATACTTATCCTTTCATATTTAGCAGTATGATATACTGGACAAGAGTAATGATCTTGTCATTAAAGCTTTTTCAGTGAGATGCCTAAGCATCTGAATAATCAAGTGATGAGTTATTTGAATTCTCAAATATTTGCTAAATAAAGACCTACATGAGGGTATTTATGTTTATTTTTCAGTGAGAAAAGGATGGTGCAAATCATACTGTATAAGTATGTATGTATGTAGTACTGATCAGAATTCCATTTTTATTATAACAATTGTCTCTTATAAATTTGTTGTTCTAAAAATACAGAAACAAATATAAGGAGATTAATTACACAAGCTCAATGGCTGAAGTTCAGAGTGACTTTCATGTGTCTTCAACACCACTTCAGTTTTGTTTATGTTTAAAACTGAGATGGGGATTTCTGTAATTGTGCTTATAAAAAAAAGTCCCCTAATTACTGTGCCCTAGCAGTTGTATTCACGTCTGTTGCTGTTCCTGCTCACAGTAATCACCTTTAATGAAATGTCAGAAGGCTGTTTTATATGTGTTATAAACACTCACTGTACTTGAAGACCTCTATTTGGGTTGCAGAGCAGAGTGTGCAAGGGCAAGAACTGAAAGGGCAAAGGATCTCTGCAGCTTACCTGAAACAACATGGTACAAATACTATAACAACATTGCATTAATCTTCCACAGGGAAAAATCCCCTCTCTGACTTTTGGCACACAAGCTGTGTGCACTTAGAAGGAAGCTGGGCAGCATTTTGTCAGGTCCAGACTTTTCCTTCGCTCTCCCTCTTCCTCCCCCTGCTGCCCATCTCAGATGGTCCAAGCCATCAGAAGCAAAACTCTTCAAAGCCTCTACAAGCAAGCCTCTACATTCCTGACAAGCCTCCTGAGATCTGTAACTCCACAAGAGCCAGGAGGATTTGCTGTGAAAGCAACAGCCACAGTCAGGGAGAGCGGGGTAACCAGGCACAGCCACTGAGCTGAAGTGCATCTCCACAAGCAAGATTTTATACAGCTCCTTTTCACATGACTGGTTTTCACAATGGTTTTTTTTTTATTATTATTAATTTTTGCACACTCTGCAAATGAGTTAAAATTGCTACATCCCTTTTGGAACTGGAAAATCTGAGGCAAACGCCAGCTAAAATTTCAGCCTGATGATTGCTTAAATTATGAAAAATCTCTAAAATTAGGAAGCATTAAGCTTAAATAGCTTAAATTATGACAAATTTCTAAAGTTAGGAAGCATTCCTAGTAATGAACCACGTGACCAGTACTTGTCTGTCAAACAGGCTTATCTGTCTTCGGGCTTGACTTCATGACAAAATGGTCATGAAAACAAGCCAGGCATCAGATAAACTCTTTCTGCACCAAGTTGCTTCAGTTGTAAGTTTTCTGGTAAAGAAGCCACTTAGGTTGCATTAAAACCTGAGAGACTTAAGAGCCTTCCTGTTATAAGCACACAAAGTACACAGTCACTTAAGAGTAAAGAACGATTATCAAATCTCATGCAGAATACAGATGCGTAAACAATCAGGAGTTATGAAATGTATTATTTTAAAAGTGAACAAACAGCGCTTGATTCTGGTAGGTGCTTACACTAATTAGAATTCTGCAAAGAAGTCAAGTATTTTTTTTAAATATTAAACGTTGTAATAACTTGAATAAAACCACTCCTTTAATCTAATTACAGGCATTACAGTACTGGTCTTACAGTATATATAGTACTTTGAAAGTCAAGACTATAATTCTTTAGTTTGCTTAATGAATGTTGCTGATGTAGAACAATATAATTCCTAATTATACAACTACTTCACTAATGCATTTGAAGATGGGAATAACCTTTACTTTGATATTACATGTAGGTGGACCTATTATGTTTGAGGTACCTGCTGCACACCTGAGTTAGGAGCACAGTAAATGCCATTTCTTTCCGTCTTTTTCCTATCATTGCAGCTGATGCCTATGAAAATTTAAAAGGTTGAATGTGACTATCATTTTACAGGAATGATGAATTAGTGGTGTGGTGATTACACATTCCCATGCTTTAAGAGAAGTTGGCATACAAGTATTGACTCAGTTCTACAGTCATGCTGTTACTGATGTCAGTGACAATATTCCCAGATCCTGCTACTGCCTCGTGGAATGGATAGATGCTCCAATTTCTTCTTTATAATTATTTTTAGATGTTTGCTATATTATATTTGTATTTGTATCATTATTTATTTTTGCCATAAACCAGGAAAGATTTCCACTTACACAACTCTTTCTACATTTTACTCATAATACAAAGAACCTTCTGCTTTTTATGCAAGTATATTTCATTTCCATTTGGTATTGTTTCATTGTTTTCCTGAGTTATTTTAATACAACTAGCAAACAACTATTACAGCATAGATAATGTGAACAACAAAGCACACTTAAGATTTTTTCTTTGTTTGTTGTTTAGGCAGAATGACAGTGCTGCCATGTTCTTCTTTTTTTGTTTTTCCTCTACAACTTGTAACTATATGTAATGTTCCATGCCAGAAAAATAGTATGTGCATGTTTTTCTAAGCCTAAAAAGATTTTTAAATGGATTGAAATCGGTTTTTGAAGATCCATGATCACATAATATAACTGGATTACAAAAGAAGACAGTAAATGCTGCTTCATAAACAAATGAAAGTGGTTGCTTCTTCACATTGGCTAGATTATTTACATCAACCTGGTTTAGTCATTTAACAAGCTCATTGTGTTTTTGAAGGCACTGTTACATTTCAGAGCAGCTGGACTATTTATTTGGTAGCTTATATTCAAATGAGCCTGAAGCACTCTTTTGTCAAAATATAACAGATGAAGTAAAGTCAGGATGGTTTAACTCCTGCTATATTTCTTCTAAATGTGATTGTTGTTCTGACTTAGCTTGTGTGTTCTAGTACATTTTCAGTAATACTGCTATCTTTTTTTTACTTAGGATTCTTATATCAGACCTACAGAAAGCAGTAGAAAACCAAACTGGACTGAGGTCGTATAGGAATCGAAGGTCCCTCTCTGGGTATAACTACGAAGTGTATCACTCCCTAGAAGAAGTACGTGAAAATTCATATTGTTCCTCTTATCTACTACATTCTCTCTACAAGTTCTGGTTACCTGTTCATCTTCAGAAGTGTTCTAAGCATTTCTTCTTCGAAAATAGGCACCTTCTTGAAAAATATATGTTTTTTTTAGTATTTGTATTCAAGACTTATCTTTATACATCACTATCTTTGACAGCTTAGGACTTTTTTTTTTTAAATAGGTCTTTTACTCCAGTGGAATAAGAGATTTCAGTGAGTGATTAGTCACACTGAGTCTTTTAAGCGATGTGACCAAATGCTTAAGTATTTACACAAGAGGCACAAATACTTAAAAATACATAGATGAAAATTCATGTTTAACTATGCCAGATGATGGCTGGGTAAATAATTTCTGTTGATTTCTGTCTGCTCACATACACAGTTTCAGTCTGCACCAAAGCAAAGTCACTAGACCAGGCATGGAGAGTGCTGCACGTCAAGAAGGTCTGGTGCCTGTGAAACAAATATTGCAGGTACCATTGAATCCTGCAAGTCAATCTGTTTGCCATTCTGTGTTCTGACAGGCAGAATCAGGGACCTTCTTTCTTTGTTCCATTAGTATTTAGTGAGAATGGTGGAATAGCCCCATCCCCAGATTTTCGATGGACAGCTAATGCATTCCAGTAATATCCAACAATGAAATGGGAAAAAAATACCATGTAATTGAAGGCAGCATCCAGACTCTGGCAATAGAGCTATGAGAGCCAAATAATAGTTAAAATGTCAAAACAAAAACAAACAAGCAAGGAAGCAAGCAAAGCCAACAAACAAAAATGACAAAAATAAAAACTATAGGAAAATCCCAAAACATACAGAGGACTGAGAGCTGAGATTAATAAATGTATTACATTAGCTTCCCACAAAATGCAAAGATTGAAGCAATGATTTAATTTCTGTATTTGCAGATCCAGGACTGGATGCATCATCTGAATAGAACTTATTCAGATCTTGTTCACATGTTCTCTGTTGGAAAATCCTATGAAGGGAGACCACTGTATGTACTCAAGGTAAAGATTAAGTCTGGAATCAGAGGCAGACACTTTGTTACTTATGTTATAGCATGTACACCAGAGATGCAGCTTAACAGCATTTCCCAGGGATAAGTTGCTAAGATCTAAGTATCTCTCTGAATGTCATCTTCAATGAAGAAAGAAAAAAAAAGATGGAAAACTAAAAGGCAAATCCTATTTACTTGGATTGGATATACATGAAGATAGATTATAGGACAAGTTCAATTAGCAGGGTTTGGATTTAAGGGGATTGGAAAGCTTTGTGTTTTTAGACAACTAGGAGAGCAGTTATGCTGGAGAGGGACCCCAGAGGACTCTGGAGCCCTTCTCAGCCTGTGCCACATACACTTCCTTTTTAGCTGCTGACAAAATTTAAGGGCTGTGTGCTTCCAATTCACATGATTAGGACCACAAATTAGAGTGTGTCAGCAAGACACAAAAAAATTTTAGTTTCAATGTATTTTTTTTTCATCTCCTGTTGAAGAGTTCTGAAAATTTGATTCTTCATCAGGCGAT
The DNA here is from genome assembly GCF_003945595.2 of Pipra filicauda. NCBI lineage: Eukaryota > Metazoa > Chordata > Aves > Passeriformes > Pipridae > Pipra > Pipra filicauda. The sequence continues at coordinate 58,762 of NW_024104810.1, read as the reverse complement.
TCCTTTAGTGTCATTCTTCCTCACCCTACTCCATGTGATATTTAAGGATATCATTCCTCATAAAAGAGGAATTGAGAGATGTCACTTCTCCTTTCAGTTTTTTTTTCCATAGATCAGCCTCATTGTCTTGGCATACCTGCCAAACCTTATCTTGACCATACCTTTGAAAAGAATAAATTTATGTTCCTTTATATGAGTAAATTCAAAATGGTTTAGTGTTTCTCATATTCTATTATTTTCTCATTATTGTGTTTCACTAATGTCATGAGATCTATTGATATTTTGTGAATATTCACACTTCAAGTTAGGTAAAAGATCACGGCCCTACAAGAAAGCTGTCTGGATAGACTGTGGGATTCATGCAAGAGAATGGATTGGCCCTGCCTTTTGCCAGTGGTTCGTGAAAGAAGTAAGTGTTTAAAGATTTGCAGTCATAAAGTTCCTTCAGTTCAATAAACTTTGCACTTTTCCTATGAAAGATCTAACACATTACTAACAAGAAAAAAAACTAGCTCTATTATACTTCTTTTTTTTATTATTTGTAGAATACTTAAGTGCTTGATAAACAAAGCCGATAGCGACAGCCAGACACAGCTAGGCACAGGGCAAAAATATGCCAGACACATATTGGCAGAGATATGAAGCAGGATTTCATTCCAAGACCTAAAAATGTAAAGATTGTAATTCTGATTATAGTCCAGGTAAATCAGTGCCCATGTGCATTGCTTCAGATCAGATCAGCAGTATCTTTGCTTTAAGGACTTAGTTTAAGAAAGACATTTCTCTTTTGTGTAATTCCATAGGAATAGGAAGATAAAATCACAGAATCATTAAATAGAATCACAGAATTGTTTAGGTTTGAAAAGACCTACAAGATCATCAAGTCCAACTCTTAACCTAACACTGCAGAGTCCACCACTAAACCATCTTCCCAAGTGCCACATCTACACGTCTTTTAAATACCTCCAGGGGTGGCAAATGAACCACTTCCCTTGCCAGCCTGTTCCAATGTTTGACAACCCTTTCAGTGAAGAAACTTTTCCCAGTATCCAATCAAAACCTTCCCTGGCTGAACCTGAGGCCATTTCCTCTTGTCCTATCACTTGTTACTAGGGAGAAGAGGCCAACCCCCACCTCACTACAACCTCCTTTCAGGTGGTTGTAGAGAGCAATAAGGCCTCCCCAAGCCTTCTTTTCTCTAGACTGAACAACCCCAGCTCACTCAGGCACCAGCTCTGTCACCCTCTTCTGGAGGCACTCCAGCCTCTCAACGTCCTTCTTGTAGTGAGGGCCCCAGAACTGAACACAGGATTTGAGGTGCAGCCTCACTGGTGCCGAGTATAGGGGAACAATCACTGCCCTGATCCTGCTGGCTACACTATTGCTGATACAGGCCAGGATGCCATTGGCCTTCTTGGCCACCTGGGCACACTGCTGGCTCATGTTCAGTTGGGTGTTGACCATCTCCAGGTTCTCTTCTCAGCAGGCATCGTTCCAGCCACTCTTCCCCAAGCCTGCATGGGGTTGTTATGACCCAAGTGCTGGATCTGGCACTTGGCCTTGTTGAACAGCTGGCCTCAACCTATCAAGAATTCATCCACCATGTTTCCATTATGGCAACTGTCATAGTTTTCCTGCTGTGCAATGGCTTCCAGATCGTCCTGTTTGTTGCCCATCCTGTGTGCATCATTGGTGTAGATGTACTTCAGCTGGGCTATTGATCCTGCCACTTTTTGCAGGGAAGAGGGAAGAAGCCCTAATTCCTACATAACCATTCTCAGGCACTTCTGTGCTTTTTAACACATCATTAAGTCTTGCGTGTTTGCTGCCGCATGGATCTCCATCCACTACCACCACTGAGATGGCAGACCAAAGAAACTCGCTAGAACACGGTCCCTCAAACATGGGTGTGGTGCCCCTAGGCTTATCTCTATTGAGCCTGGTTTTATCCCCTCTTCCCTTCAAATCTAGTTTAAAGGTCTTTCATAGAGGTCTTTCATGAGACCCAATAACTTCTGAGCAAAGATCCTTTTCTCCCTTTGATACAGGTGTACCCTGTATCACCAGAAGCCTGCGTGTTGTTTAAACCAACACATGACCAAAAACCTCAGAATTCTGCCAGTGACACCAGTCTCAGAACCAGATATTTATCTGCTGGTTCTTCTTCATAGATGGATTTCATCCAAAAATATGGATTTCATCTTACCTGAGTATCACGCTATTCCAATGTTTCTTTGATCCTATCCTATTGAATTTATTCTCTTTGATGTCTAGGATTTAGCCTTCATATACATCCATTTGCCATCTTCCAAATGAGTGGTGAAATCAAATGGAATTTGAACTTTGCTTTCCCAATTGTCGGGGGGGTGGGTTGTTGGGCTTTTTTTTTTTTTAATATCAGCACTTAATCTATTCTAATTTGAGATTCATTAGAGATGAATGATATATTTACAGGATTTTGCCTTTTCCCTTTAGCCAACAAACTTTTGTTCAATATGGCATATTAGCTGCACAATGGAGACTATCTTGCAATGTAATTCACAGAAGTCAAAGGTAGCTTAATAAAACCCCACAGGTGTGGTTTGAGTATTTTTGCATACCTTTTTTTTTTCTGCACAAAATAAGGGATGCAGCATATTTTTTACAGGGTTCTTCCTATAAACACGATTTTCTCACTTTTTTTGCCACCCATATCACTGTGGAATTCTGCAACATATTAATACCTCCTCTGATTTTGTGAGAGTAAACTTGCGCATCATCAACATGCTAATGTGTTAGCTGAGATGATCATTTAACCATATATGGCCTTCCCTCAGAAGTCAGATCAGCCTACAGAGCAAGCACAGAAATAATGAGGCCACAGCAGTTTGGATGAGCCCGTCACCATGGCCGGTGATGCATGGATAGGCTAAACCAGATCCAGGAGCCGATCTCCATAGTTTGGCATGCAATGATGATGTGTCTTCTTATTAGGTCTTCTGTCAGTGTAAAGATAAACTAACTTACAACTATTTCTGAGCATCTTTTCTACCCAGGAGAACAGGCTGCAGTAAGTAAGAAAGATATTTGGGACAGACAGGCACTGATGGGAAAGGCTGTTGCCCAAGTACCTCTTCCTTATCAAGATTTTCCCATAAAGCACTACAATGTTGCAGCAAGGTAAAAGTCACAAGGTTTCTCCATGGAGTTTATGGCAGAATACAGGCTCTGACTGTGTATATAAAAACCTTCTGGTTAGTATCTGAGATCTTCAGAGAGTACCTTACTAGTAAGGTTGCTTCACTAACTATGTAAAAGCACTTTCCTATAAAAAAGTCTCTGCGCAGTCCCTCAAGACTACAAGAATGTACCACCTTTGTCTCCCCATCCCTTCTTAGAGCAATATTTCATCCAGCATTAAAGCAAAAAGCGTCAGGAAAAGAATATATTATGCTCATAGTCTCCATCATTATATTAAAAATTACTGGGAGAGATAAGATGTTTAGATCGCTTGGTTTAGGATATTGCTTTTCTCATTATATGAATTAGACATTTTTAATAAGAACTCTGGCAAAACTGAAGGTCTCTCTGTACTTCAAACTCTGCAATTCTCTTTTACTGGCGAACTCCTCCCTTAAACACCTCTGCGGCCCAGCAGCTCACTTTTCCATCCTCCCTGGCACTTACGGGCAGTTCTGAGAAAGGGCAGTCAGCTTGGAGACAGATTTTTCCTGGCATGTTTGTTGACTCTAAGGAATAGCACCACAAGCCTCTTGATTTAAGGCAAGGAAAAGGAAATGTTGGATATACATGATGTTGGCTTCTTTTCTAGCAGGAACAGCATATGTGCATTCCTTTGCTACACAGGCAGTCTGAAATGTTTTATTGAGCTTTCACTTCACCCTGTGATCTCTGTCATTTGGTTTTATTGAAGTATATCCATGTTCCTGTATACAACTAGGCTTTTCAAGTGATTTAGCTTAGAAAAAAAAAATCAAACCTATGCATGAATGTCATTTAACATTCAAGCTCAAGACTGGGTGCTACAAACTTGACCAGATACTCCTACTCAGCTTGGGAACCCTCGGTTATCATGCCTACACCTCTGGCAGCTTCTGAGTGTCAGTGGATTTGCTGAAATGGGAGATACCACCTCCATAGGGTGGAAGTGCCATTGAGCAGTTGCTAGTGTGGCTTGCCAGGGTATGGGCAGTGGCTCCCCACTTTCTACAAAGCATCTGGAGTTGTTTAGCTGAGAAGGACCTGGATCCCACCCATTTAGAAACGCAAAACAGACTAAAGCAGATCAGATTTGGGAAGCGAGGATGTAAGGCTGGAGCATGGGAAGGCAAGAGGCTGCCTGCCACACAGGCTTGTTCTGTATGTGGGCAAATACAGTAGTCAGAGAAAAAGAACAGATGAACTAGAGAGAAGTGGAGAAAGATACAGAAGTTAAAGATTTAAAAGAGAAAGAAAATGCACAGGAAAGAGTTTTGCATTATGTGATAATACAATTCAAAGTAAAAAACCACCTTACTCACATTTTGAAACAAACAAAAAGAAAGCAAAGACCATGATTTGGGGAGTTGTGTTTTTTTGTTTTCTGTGTGTTGGGTTGGTTTTTTTTCTTATAATCTACTCCAGAATGAGCTTTAGCCTTGACTCTGTGATACACAGATCTGGTGTTAATAACAACATCACTGTTTGTTTCTGTAGAAGGCGCCCCTGAATGTCTGTAGTCTCTCAGCTAAAGATAGTCAGATGTTCTATCAGGATTAGCAGTACTAGTGGCCTCTGACAAACCCTACCTCGTGGTCATTGAATTTCAAATCAGTAAAGGGGAGAGCCTGCACACACAGGATCAGAGCTTTGGGTACCAGCCAATGAGCCACAGAGAACTGTCTGCACCTGTATTGTAGTGAAATAGCACTCATGTTACAGTGCAATTCCACCCAATTTCAAGCCTTACCCATCTGGAAAGGGATGGAAAAAGGGCTCTGATAGTGGAAATATTAAGAGACCAGTGGTGGAGTAGGGAAGCATGATGAACTGTAAAAGGAAACAGAACTGATTACATGTGGGCTATTGTGAAGGGAGCCTGAAAAGATAAATGAAGACAGAACTTGTGTCCACAGCAAGATTTACCAAAAAAAAAAAAAAAAGAAAAAAGGTTTGTTAGTCTAGAATTTTAAAAAAGCTAAATGGGATCTAATACATTAAAACATGTTAGTAAATATTACAAAAGATACTCCATTATGTGTAATTACTTTGTAGAAAGCAGTAGACTTCAGAAACAAAATTCAGACATAGCATGTGTCTAAAATAACCCTCATAGAAACAAAGACACAAAACTTACAGTCTTTTTGCAAAAATACAATTAGATTTGTACATATGCTAAGTAAGAACATTTAACTGCTATTCATTGGGTGTGCACTTAGGAGAGGAGAAGTAGAATCCAGATATCAAATTATCCAGACCTCAAATTTAGAATTTTACAATTTTTTAAAAAAATCTGAAATAAAGTTCACAGACTGCTATTCAAATTAACATCAAAACTAGATTCTGTTTCAGCTTTAGTGAAAGCAGATGAGGATTCCCATTACATCTGGTTTGACTTTCTTCCCTCTAATAAATGCTGCCATTTGATCCATTTCAATGATGTATAACCTTGAAATGTCTGTCATTCATACAACTTTTTCAGAAAATAACATGAAGAGGTGGGACTTTGACTTGCATTATTCTTTGTTTCTGATGCAGGAATTTTTGTTTCAAGATTAGTAAGTCCAATAAATAATTAAAAACCTTCAAGAAGCAAGCACTGCTTGTTCTCCTTGACAAAATATTCTAAGAATCCCATAACAACTGTAAGGGAAATGTCCATTAAGGTGCACAAAGTGCATCTCCCTAAGAAGTATCCTCATCAGGGCCTCAAATGAATGTGAAAATAGCCTCACTCTTTGGAAATGCAGTAACCTCCACCATCACCTTCTTTTCCCATCCTCAATAGGGATCCCAATTATTTGAGTTCCCAAATTATTTAAGACGATGTGTTTGGACTTCATCATGCAGCCATGGAGCAAACGTGTAACTGCAGACAAAGAAGTTAAAGGCTGAGGGCAAATCTCAATTTTTAATTTTTTTTTCATGCTGACATTGGTATTGGTTTCTTCCAAAACCAGACCAGAATCCTGTCTTTTCACTCCATAATAATGAGGCAAGAGAGACACACAGTAAATCCAAGAAGCCAAATTGCAGCATCTGCTCCCACTATTCTCAGATTGAGACTGATTTATGACTCACCTTGTGGGATGCATACTGCCAATTAACCAGCCATTAGGCTTGTGGACCAGGCCCCAGAGACCAGTCTTTACCAGGAATTTTGCAGCATTCAAGACCTCAGATTCTTCCTCAAGAATGTTTATGAAGTGCTTGCCTGTAGACAGAATAGCTAAAGTAACAGCACATACACAGAGCCAAAAAAGGACAGCAGTGTGATCAGACACAGGTCCAAGCAGGAGACTCAGACAGTGTTAAAAAGGGTTGGCTCTTTTTCTGCGCTTTGCAGGCCATATGATCAGAAGGCAATAAAGCTATAAGTATTCCTACTTTAAGATCTGCTGAAAGCCCATGTAGCACTTATACTCATTCCACAAAATTCCACAGTCCATATTCTGATGGACAAAACATCTGCCATATGGTGCCTCAACAGTCAAGGCAACACTCGGTCATTCATTCCAGCGCTGAAGTCCAGGCTGTCAGGAAAACAGCTTCACATTCTGGATCATTTCTGGGTCTTGCTGAGCTCCATCAAAACTAGCAGTCCTTTAGGAGTCAGAAAATTTCTTTCCCCTTGCTATCCATAGCTACTAGCTTGAAATACTGGCTAATTATTAAATTCAGATACCAGTTTTTTCACCCACTTACGAAATAGACTGATCTTGGGGGTGTGTAAGATAGTTATGCGAAGCAACACAATGGCGTTTGTTAAAGATAACACACTTGACCTATCATTTGTCAACAGACTTAAGTCTTTTGAACAGGTACAGCTGAATTCTATGTTCCCACAATCCGGGATTTCAGACTAAGATTGGTTCAAAGGATGCTCATTACCCCTATATTTAGTTATTCTTTGAGACAATGTATTTCAACCCCTGTGATAGGCTTTCCATCTGTTTTTTGGGTTTTTTGAGTTCTCCAAGCAGAAGTTTAGAGGAAGGAAAGCAAGGACCCAACTGTCTCTCCATATAAGCCATATATTTATGCCAGTCCTCTTCCTGGGAACAGGTATGCCACCGTTCCTAACATATCTTTGATTGCTGGCCCTCAGAAATCTGAAGAGCTTTTGAAATAATTTGAAATATTCCAAAGTGAATAAGAGGTGTGCAAGATCAAAACAAAGACTGTACTTGTGGCTTTTTCTTTTCACTCTTTAGCTTGATGTGTTCCTTCTTTCCAAGGTCTGTTCCCTTCAGCTAGAGCTCTTCAGATGATGTTGGCTTGACATGAAATTTTTGTTTCTCTTTAAATCGTTGCATCTTCTTACTCTATGAAATCTTCCTATATGGGTTTTCCTCCTGATCATCAGTTTTTAGTTTACCGTTGGTTTAGGAAGGTCAGAAGCTTCCAAGGGCTGCGTCTTGACCCCCTGCAGCATCCTTCACAGGTGCCAATGCTGATGGCACCACAAAAACTGGGCTTTTTTTCACCTTGAAGGACCAGTCAGCTGGTGACAATCTCTCCCCAAATGCTGTGCAGGTCTTTCAGTAAATGCAATACAATCAGTGATGCTTAATTTTCATTGTTTGCCAGATTCTAATCTCCCCAGCTGTCTTTTTTGCTGCCTAACCTCAGAAAAAAATTGACTTCTCTGAGTGCTCCCTATATATCCATTATGTGGAGGAAAAATCCATCTGTTTCATTCTGCAGTATCTATATTTGAAACACTCAGCCTTACTTGTCTTTAGCTAGCTCATTCTTCTGTCAGGAGCTTCTGCCTGAAACACTATTTGTGTTTTCTCCATCAGAGAGATCACCACTTCCAGCCTCTTCAGTCAGCACTTCATTCATCAGCCTTTCAGCAGCAAGAGGCACTGGTACCAATGCAAAATTTGTTTTATCCTCATGATATTTTTTCATCCTCCAAATGCTGTTCCCAACATTTTAAGTTTACGTGCAGTAATCATACCTATGTGTAGTAGTTTCTGCTTCTACTTAACACATCCCCTCCATTCCACAGCTGTTTCAGTTCTGAATGTGTTCAGTTATTTTGGCAGCCATCCTATATACCACTTCACATATCTACAACTCTCTAGCACATCCTTGCTTCTGAAAACAGAGGTTACTAATGTGCACCACTTCTGAGGGGAAGGAAAATAAAGTAGCAGTGAACATTATCAACAACAGTTTCCCAGACTGGGCCCTCAGTTGTGATGCTTTGGTTTTGGGGTTTTTTTGATGGATAAAATCTAAGCCAATGCCAGAAAGATAGAGTGCAGTACCATGCTATCACCACAACGAGGCATGTGATGCATTGTTTTAAAGGCAGCTGTGGCAAACTGTTTTTATACTGTGCGGGGTTTTTTTCCATGGTGGAACTTCCCAGGTTTTAGTCAACAAGAAGACAATTTAGGAAAGGTGCTTTCCTTTGCTGTGACATCTTCGCGATGGCAAAAAAAACAGTTAAAATTGTTTCTAGTTTCCCTTTTCCAGAAGGAAATAAGTACTGCATTATTTTTCTTGTGCACTTCCAACTACTCAGCTGCATCTTCCTGCCTACCCATAGTTTTAAGAAGGTAAAAAGTACATTCATTTTTCTTGCAGCTATTAATTTTTTCACAATGTGAGTACATCTTGATAAAATAAAAGTAACGCTGCAGCTGTGTTGTGCCTGTAGTAAGAATTCTTCAATGACGCTTGCGCAAATTCCTGTGTAAGTATTCATCACTAGGACATTCAGATTCTACCTTAAAAAGGCTTTTAAGATGTTGAGTATGTTCTTCTTCAAGTCATGAAAAGAATTTGCGTTGTTGTTCCAACACATTACTTGCCCTAGGGAGGAAATTCTGCTTTATATTTTAGCAGTCCATTCCTGTATCATGGTGCTGAGTAGGGCCTCAGTAAAACTACTGATATGCAGAAACAATACAGAGCATGAGAAAGGACTGTGAAAGAAAATTCCATGCGTTGGACAATTTAGTGGTTCCAGAAATGGAATTACAAGCAATAATTTGTATCTTAATTATTTGGACAATACTCTCAGGCACATGATGTTAATCTTGGGGACGGTCCTGTGCAGGGCTAAGGGCTGTACTCGATGGTCACTGTGGGTCCTTCCTTCTATTTAGTTGTGTCTCAACAATTTAGTTAAACCTTGTATTCAAGTGAATCCTCTTGGGTTGCCCTCAATATGTACTACCCTGGACCAACATAACTAGGATGTAAAATTTACTAATTACATTTTTCAGAGGCATATGTCTCGGCAGGTCTCCACCAAGTTGGTGGGCATCAGTTTCATACAATTGCTAGTAGATCAGAGCACTCACAGTGCTTCAGAATAACACTGGCCTTTCCTTTCTGTGCTAGGCAGTCCTTGACTTGTTTGGGACCTAAGAGATTTTTTAAGTTCTACTTCACAGAGTGGAACCAAGAAGTTATGTCTCCCATTTCTACTAAGATCTGTGTAGTTATTGAGCTTCTTCACCACAAGATCATGCCTTTGCTTGAGTGGTCCCAGCCTTTCACAAGCTTCCAGGAATGGCTGTTTCCTTCTCTAACATCACATCATAGTCCCTCCGCCTCTTCTCTACTTCAGCATTTTCTCCATTTACATCCATTTATGTTGGGATTCTTCAGGTCCTTCTTGTCAGGCTCTTTTTATGGGCTCTCTCCTGATTATTGAAGAGCAGTTGCAGCACAGTCATCTCTCACTTTTTTCTTGGTTTCTCCTGCTCCCAAAGAGGAAGGAAGGAAGATACATCAGACACAGTTCAAGCTTCAGCCTTGAAGATTTGACCCTTTGTTTTAAACCATTTGTTTTCAGATACTCAGTTGTATCTTAGCCCTAATAACAGGCTTACAACTCTGCTTGTGATTTGAATGCTAAAGCAGGATACTAGCAGTAAAAGGGAAAAAGGAGATAAAAAGGTATACTGCTTCCAAGTACAAAGACAGAGCTAATTACTAGCTTGTCAAACTGATAAAGTGTCAATGAAGGCCTGAGTTGCAGATCATAGTGTCACCCTCCTAAAGTGTAAGATGTACAGATAATAGTAAAATATTGTATGTTACTGTCAAAAAGGATGGTTTAAGTGATATCTTAATAATGGCATGAAAGAGTTAATCATGTTTTGTAAGAAGCAGTTTTATGTGATTTCTGGTACAACAGCAAAGAGAGTCAATTCCGTGTGCTAAAATAGTAACTGTTTAATTCAATGATTGTTTAATTCAAAACCAGGAACAGCAAGAGCTGATTGCTACCTTAAATTTAATAATAATTAATTTTGGGATAGCAAATTGTTATTAAGCTCAATTGCAATTTTAGAGTTTCTCTCAACCCTGTCTCCTTGCTTTGTCTTTCTCGGTCAATCCTCTTATTTTATAAAAAGCCTAGCTGCATCCTAAATCCATTTTACACCCTTGCCTTTTATTGCCTTGGCAGTTTATAATATAGCTCTTTTGTTTACTTCGTCCCCTAAATTAAATTTCCTATGGACCAGATCCTCAGCCAGCCTAAGCCGGTGTAGCTCTGTCAACAACCACCACTCAGCTGATCCAGATGAACGAGCCCCCTCCTATTAATCACCGGTCCTTTCCCCCATCCCCCAGGCAGATTGCCTGCACGGTATTGGCAGGGTTCCTGTATCATCTGTTCACTCACTAATAACACTATTCAGCATTTATTGGGCTGGTTTGGCTCTCTGCATGTTCAGCAGCAAAGCTGCTATTGATTGCATGATGGAGGAGCAGTATCAAGCCATATTCTGAGAGCTCTGTGCAAACTACAACGCAGTTAATTCACTAATGGTTTATATTTGCCTCGCTTGTGTCACACATGGAGAAAACGTTTCAACACCGCCAGAGGGGGGTGGGGGAGGTAGTTCACATGATCGTTGTTGGGAGGATTTGGGAATCATGTCACAAAAGGTAAGCTGCGGGCTTTGCTCCAGCAAGGATACACCTTGGTAACTCCAAGGCACATTGCCAGAGATTATATAGTCCACGTTGCCTGATTACATACATAAATAAAATTGCCAGATAAAAGCAGTATGAAAGACAAAATGTTTTCAGCAGAAAGAGTGAATATGATCACATTTTACACCATCTACACTCTTGCTTTCCATGAAGAAGAAAGCTGCACTAGTTCCACTACATTTTTAATGAAATGCTACTCTAAAAGGGTAATCAAGTTATTAAGAAAACCCATATATGCTTTAAAGAACAGCACTGAGTGATTGACATGTTTGGCTTTAAATCAACTTTAAGGCTTCAAATTTCAGTATTATTACAGCAGACTATAATGCTTCCTAAAGTCTCTCCTGATATTTTGCCAATGACAGCAACCATTAAAATAACACAGAGTAACTTTAAAAAAATGAAAGAGTGCTTGGTATTTTGCTGTCTATGTTTTGTTTAGGTTTCTAAATGGTAGTACTTTTATCTAGGAAGAAAAATATATTCTTCACAGGATTTAAAACCTATATTAAAAAGTCTTAATTCAAGTATTTTCATTATGTCATTTTTTGCAGATTTGGAAGGGTTCTGAAAAACTTACAAAGCTCATCCATGCAATTTTAAGCAGTGTATTACCTTAAATTAATTAATTATCTGTAGTTATTTTAAGGAGATAATTTTAAAGTGTTTTAAAGTGTTTAGCCTTACACCATTGCAGTTTAAAACAGTACATAACACTACAGCGTAGCAAAATGCATAATTACAGATGCAGCTGACAGTGAAAGAATGGCATACATAAGTACAGATACAAGCACATATGCCAATCTCATTATCAGGTAAATATCCAACATGGGGACAAAACCTGAGCTTAATTTGCTAATACTGTCTAAAAAGAGAAAAGCATAAAAAAGTCAAGGAAATGGTATATGTAGACTCATTTTCTCCCCAGCTAAATTACTTCTTCCTGAAATAAGCACAATAAAAATGTTCATTTTCCTTGACTTATATTCTGGAGCATGGCTTGGTTCTGTCTCCACTCTAAGAACAGTTTTAGTGATTTCACATACATACTCACCTTACAGGCTTTTAATCCCATGTAGATTTGCATGCAGGGCTAGACTATTTACCTAGTTAGATGTGTTCTCTGCCTGTGGTAACCCCTCTTTTGTCATCTCATGCCACCCTGCAATGCTCTACACCATGATGTTCTGCTAGCTGCTGCCTAAATCTCATTTCATTCTGTGCTGTGCCCCTTTGCCTGCTATTGCTCACCTTCCCCTCCTCTTGCCTGTCTGAAACAGTGTGGAGTAGCACTGAGTGACTTGGCTTTGCACAGGGATGATGCACTGTTTTGGATCTGCAAGTGAGGCTGAAGGACTTGCATGTGCAGAGCACTGCTGGGAGGGCAGAATGAGACTGGGTGAGGAGAAAGCATCACACAACAGAGAGGTAGTTAATGAACCCCTTAGAAAAAGTATTTAGAAGTCTCACTAATCCCCTCAGTAAAGAAAAAAAATGTCAGACCTCTCCATGAGTAAATTCCAGACCCAGACACATCCAGTTGTATGGCTGTTTCTTAACAGTGTTCCACTAAAAGCATCCCTCAGCTCCCATGGCAGCTTCAGTAATTCAAACAGCTGCATGGTTGGGAGCCCACTAAAGTATTGAATTCCTGTACTTCACACTGTTCCCTGGCATTTGTCAATTGAAAAGCATTTAGCTTAGTTTATTTCAGAGCAAACATTTCCCTTTGCCCCCCAAACACATGCTACTCTTCGGATCCGAAGGGCCAGAAGTACTGCAGAGCAGAAGGCTGTAATCACAGCACCAGGAGGAGAGGAGCCAGGCTCAGGCATCCCTCTGAACCCAGCATCAGCGTGAAACGCTTTCTGCCTGCCACATGAAGCACTCGATTCCTCACCTTACAGAATCAACACTTACACTTTGAAGGATGCAAATTTGGTGCCCAGCTATGACAAGATACAGTATTTACTCCAGCATGTGGAGTCCAAGCTTCCTGGAACTGGTAAAGGAGAATCTCTGGCACTAGCAAACAGAACTGCTGAGGAGCCTCTGATTTTTGCTGTGTTTTTCTAAGATGCAGAGTGGAAAATAAAAATACTTTCCCTCCCTAGCCTTCCTCTACCAACCTTTATACTTAAGATCCTTCAAAATAGAGGGGTTTCTAAGTTAGAAAGGAGTAAGCTCCCTGTATTAATAATTGTGCATGTATTATGAATACAACAAAAGCTTGTGTAATGGGAGCCTTAAATGCTTTAAGACCTTATCAAATTGTCACCTGATGGAAACAACAGGACTCCATTGTCTTATGGGAGCTAAACTCATTTCCTCAAGTAAAAATCTATTCCACTGGCTTTCAGCTCCTATATCAAGAAATAGTTTGTATGCATTTGCTTCTCTGTAATATGAGTTGTATCTTCTTGACTACTGAAAGTAGCTGAGAAGCAGAGAGAATAGGGTCTTTTAAACACGTTTTTCATGTGTTCACATGCTGTCTGAATCACATTTGCAGAAAGACGTCAGCCTTTCAAGCAGAGCTCAAAGGATGTCTGTGGTGCCATGAGATCAGATATCTGTACTGCTGAAGGCCTCATGACTGTCTTAGCCTGTCACAATACTTAATTGGAAAATTATTTTTATTATGGAAACTGTTTTCTTTGGGTTTTCTGCTTTAGGCTCTTCAGACATACCAGACTGATCCTGCTATGAGAAAGATGCTAACTCAGCTGTATTTCTATATCATGCCTGTATTTAATGTGGATGGATATCATTTTAGCTGGACAAATGTAAGTAATTTCAGTAGTATTACTCAAAAAATTATTTGGATGGGAAAGACTGAATGGTTGTACATCATTCAAAGGTGACTTTCTGTATAATCTGGTCCATCACTTTTTGCCTTGCAAAATGGAAGTAAATTACTTCAGTTAAAGTAGAATACTGTATGTGTTTACTAGGATTGATTTGTTATGTGTACAAATAGATATTTGCCAAAATATAGTACTATTGCTATTTAAATACTTTGTAACTCCTGTCAGGATCGATTTTGGAGAAAAACAAGATCAAAGAACACAAGGTTTCACTGTCATGGTGTTGATGCTAATCGCAACTGGAAAGTGAAATGGTGTGGTAAGTACAGAGGTGCTTTGGTCCCCCAGTTCAGATTACTCCGTATTTAATTATCCAACAGAGGCAATTATCCAAGTAGGTTAGATCACATCTGTTGTGTTCTCTTTTCCACAGTTAAAGTTGAAGGTACTTTCTCATAAAGCCACAAACCAAGGCTCAAATATTCCTTTTATGTTCTAAAAAAATAAAAGTCCTGAACTTTGGAGAAACAGACCTTACAATAAGTAAAAAGTTTTCATGGAAATTGTTGCAAAAGTAAAAAAATCACACATACAGCTATTCTGTATTTTGGCAATCATAAATAATTTGAAGCCCAGTATTGAGACTGGTCCATCACTTTTCAGGATTCACCTGACTACAGCTTTAGGAAACATTTCAAACTTCATTTTATTCAATTCTTCATTTCTCTGAAATTAGCTTTGGAAATGTCGAACTTGCTTTGTCAGCCTCAATGTTAAGGACTTCATTGTTAGTGATTTAATAAAGAAAGAAGGTGTTTCTAAATGCATGGAGATACAATTTGAATCTCCCAGCACTTTTGTAAATACTTACATAAAAATTGGCCTCAATTTTGCATAGAGAATGCAGCAGTAATGAAATAACTAGCAGAAGAGCTGAAATGGGTCCATTGAAGAAATAGTATTTGATTAAATCTTACAGAAGACAGTGCAACTCACACAGGTGTAAGCAGCCCTACAAGTTCTGGTGTAAGAAAGTAAGAACACTTTGTTATGAAATACGGCAATTTATACCTACTGACCTACTCTCCCATCTTGAGCAACTTCCTTCACTTCTCTGTGCAGCTCTTTTCTCCTCCAGCATTAATCCACCTTCCTTATTTACACTACAGGCTTGTAAAGACAAGAAATTTTGTTTGCATAATGCTAGTGCAAGGGCCCTCCCTTCAGCCCATCCCTCTTCCTCTGGAAGTCTCTAGATGTTTCCACAATACTCTGATTACTTGCAGTAGGAGTGAGCACCGTGCGGTCTGGCTTGCAGTGATTGGATTCTTCAAGTAGAGCTTTGAGAATTGTAGGGATAAAAATGAGTGTGAATAATCTGCCTGGGAAGTTTACAAATGCAGTGAGTGTGAACAGAAGCATACTTTCAGTACAGTATGGACCTGTGAAATATGCTTCCAAATTTTTTCAACTCTACTTGCTGTAAGGAGAGGACTGACACAGAAGTAGTTACAGAAAGCCTACGTTAGCTGAGTCCCAGGGCCTCTATCACAATCTTTAATGCAATTTTATGCTGCAAAAATAATGTAAAAATGAACCAATCCTGCATCACTGCTATCATCATTTATTCAAGTGCATAAGTCACAACTGCAGGTATTTTGGGAACATACATTTACTGTTCAGAAGATAGCCACTGGCGTAGTTGGAATGATCAGTTCTTTTATGAAGTCTTTGGACACATATTTTAGGTACCTATCAGTGCAACATTAATTCTCAGTGCATTTTCTTTCTAGTCCTAATTAATCTTTCTTGGGTTCACATCTCTCTGCTCCTCCCTTTTCCTGCTCCCTAGCCACTGTATTAGAGCACATTTTTACTCAGTCCTAAAAATAATTGCTTAGTTTTCATTTTAAAAACTATTTTTTCTAGCCTGAGTGAAAATGTCATAATACCCACATGCCTTGTGTGTTGTAATCCCCTACTTGTTGCATTTCTCCCCTGCACTGAACATGAAAGACAGGTCCTCACCCCGAGTTTAAAAAATAAAAATTCTTTCAAGGTTGCTCATCATGCACATGCTCTGCTTCCCTCTCTGGAACCCAAACTCTGTCTGATTCTCTATTTTGTTGGAGAATAAAGAGCTCTTTCATGAACTGGGCTGACTGGTGCTCAGAAGGTCCTGGACACTAAATGAGTCAGAGAAGAATCTGGATCATATCACACTTTGAAGCTTGCATAATCATGGTGTGTTTAACATTTAAAACTGCATGTGCTTGTAAAAACCTTTTCATTCAGTTCAATTGCACTTCAGTTTGCACACAGGCTTGAACTTCACTGTGGGGCTTCCAGGCAGGTGTGTTGTGGCAGAATCCAGCCCCAGCAAAGCTGCTGCAAGCTAGCAGCAGGGAGCTAGTCACTACAGATATCACAGCATCCTGTCTGCTTTCCTCTTCCCTGCTAGTGTAGGACTTTGATGTAAACTTTGTGATATCACTTCTGTATTCTCTAGGGACCAAGAAAAAAGTCATATAACTGACTGTGCTAGATTTCACGTTGCAGCACCCTTGTACCCAAAATAGTGCACAGAAAATTGCACACAGATCCATGTGAATACTGACAGCAAAAACTCAGGGAATGCTCCTTGCAATACGTATATATGTGCAACAACCAGCACAATGGTTTAATGATAATGAAATAAATATCAACTTTAAAACAAATAATGAGGTACTTAGAATTAAATTGTGTCATAGGGCAAATCCAGTTAAAGGGGTTGCATCCAAACCCCTGTGAGAGCAGCAATGGGAGTTAAAATTTCCAGAGTATCCCAATTTCCCGTGCACCACAGTGCTCACTGAAAACAGTACCCCGTACTGGCAGAAGTGGCTGCAAGGAAGTTTGAGAATCATGCTCCATCTCATCCATCGTCTCAGTCTTCTTTCTGTATCAAAGCATTGGTTTTATCAGTCTCAGCACACATTTCCTTTGTTCCCTTGATCTCATGATGGATGTTGAAGGATACCTACTCCCCTGGTATGCTATCAGGTACAAAAATAAGGCAGCATGGTAACATTTTACACAAGTCCATTTGCTTCTCATGATTGTAACTCAGAAATTTCACAGGAGTTGCTACATACTGTATCAATTTTTTTCCTTCTTGGGTTACTTTGAAAGAACTTTCAGTATGAAAACTGAGTATATCCTTACATTATCCAAGGCCACCATTGAAACCCTCTTTCTTTACTACAGCCAGCTTCTCTTAAGGTAAAGCATTAACTACAGCTGGGGTTTCAAATGGTTTACAATAATGGGCTGGAAAGTTTAGAAAGTTTTTTCTTCACTGAAAGTCACTAAACTGAGTAATATTTTTCCATTGGGTCATTTTACCCTTAGCTTGTAGGATTCCACTGTTTATTAACAGTAATATTCATTTCCATGATTTGGTATACACTGTTACAGGAGATGAAGTATCCATAAAAAAAAGCAAAGGCTCTGGAGGGTCTGTTAAATAGCTCTCCTTTAGCTATATTATCTGACAAGAAATTGAGGCAGAGTGCTCTTGAGATTTGGATGACTTGGTGGCCATCTGTTCTACATGGAAGATACCATCTGCCCTCTATATAACCCTTCCATATCCACTGCAATCCAAGCACTAATACCTTTTGAAATCCCCACCTGTGGCCACTGAATGGTAGCCTCAATTTTCATCTTAAAATGAAACTGCAGCATGAAATTCTTCCACTTTTTAATTTTGGCATTATGTTGATTGCATAACTCTGGTTTAGTTGATATCTTTATGTCTTCTCACACACTGCTCTTTTCTTCTTAATTGAAGATGGCAGTACTTACTGTACATATAAAACATTGCTTTTGTAAGTCTCTAATGGCACCAGGAAGTTCTCAAACAAATTATTATTATTCTGCAGGTCAGTGTAAAACATGGTATTTTGAAATCACAGCAGACAGGAGAGGAGTGGATTTGCATAAATATTGTTCTTTCAGGCCCAAGCCCTAAGCTGTAAATGAGATGATGGCTTAGATACAGAATTGCTAAATGATAAAGGAGCCACCACCACATCCTCTTTTCTAAGTTTCATCTTTCAATATCTCATGGGATATTACAAGTAGGCTACTCTTGTGCAGCTTGCTGCCACCTGAGCAGGCTGATGTAGTGAAAGATATCTTCAAAACTGAACTCCTGCCCCAGACTTGAAGGAAATTCAGGCCCTGTACAAACTGAGATGATTTCTATTTTAACTAACTGAGTGATCATCTCATGTGGCTTGTCATATTTTTCCCCACAAGGTTTGCAAGGGTGAAAATAGTCTAGTCAGGAACTATTCTCATGTTTTAAACCAGTCTCTAAGGTAACGCCTGTTGAGGTTATGTACCTGCCATTGTAACCACCACTGTAGAAACCAGTACATTAAAACGGTCTTAAAGGCTAAATTTGTCTTGGCAGTGATTAATAAAGAGGTATAGCTCTCTGATTTCAAACAGACCAACTGAGACCTATCAATAGTTTTAATAAGGGAATGCTGTCATAAAAAGTGCTACTGATACAGAAAGCCAGGGAAGAAAGGACAATGAAGTCAGGCTCTCCTTTTTCTGTTGGGTTTGAAATATATCCTCTTGGGAGAACTGCCTGTAGTTGGCCAATTGGAAACTCGTTGTGTCTACTAGATGAACAAGCAGATTGCTGTACTGAGGTCCCACTGACTCAAGCTCATCAGCCACAAGAAAGCAATGTGTTTATTGCTTTTCATGCTTTTTCATGGGGGCCAAAAAAGGTTGAGCCAGAAGCTGACCCTTGGAAATTCTCTGTGATCGCTCACCATCAACTTTCTCTTTCAATCTCTAGATGAAGGTGCTTCATTTCACCCATGTGATGACACATACTGTGGTCCCTTTCCTGAGTCTGAGCCTGAAGTAAAGGCTGTTGCTCATTTCCTCCGCAAACATCGGAAACAAATAAAAGCCTACTTGTCCTTCCATGCATATGCACAGATGCTGCTGTACCCTTACTCTTACAAGTATGAAACTATTCCAAACTTCAGCTGTGTGGTAAGTACATTAAAACTTGGGAGAATATGCTCCCTTATATAATATTTGCTGTATGTTTTGTTTTGAGAGGAGACTTGTTTCTTCAGTACTTTCCATATATTTAACATTGAGAAGTATTTATTCTGGATTTGTCTGCAATCGCATTTCTGGTTATATAACCTTCACTCACCACGAGTCTGTGGTAATTTGATTAAAATGGTATAGTGCTTTCCATCCATCAGTCCCTTTAAATTACTTTATAGGATAAATCCCTAGGTTTTAATTATAATTATTATCATTTTATTTAATTAACTGTAATGGGAATTATGTAGTCAAGTCCTTGGGCATGTAGCTGAAATTCTGTCTCTTCATGCTCAGAACTTAAACACTAGGATCATACAGTAGATCATCTTCAATGTTATGAACAAAAAAAAATTGAAATTGTTTACATTTATCAGTTCAAGGAGAAATCTTTTGATTTCACCAAAAGTAAAGCTTCAATTGCATTATGTATCATTCAGCTTAGACACAGTGCTTTTAACTGTTTAAGACAAGCAGTTAATTAACATCAGAGGCTTCTGTATATTAGAAGAATAAAGTAATAAGAATACATTTTCTGATGTAAGCGTATTGATTTAGATACATACATTTCATGTATTTCATGTTCATCCAAATGCAGAACTATTCCCTCTGCTTGCAGTCTGAGGTCTGTTTTAACCATCCTCCTGTTCATAAAACCCTCCTTATGGCTTATTCTCTTAGGGAAATCTGGCTAAGCTTTGCTTTCTGTTTGCTCCTGCTCACAGACCCACACTGCATCAACCAGTTGCAATCCTCTTTCTGTCACCCTCAGTCCCCAGTAAAATTACATTTTCCATATATCTTCCATTTTTACCTTGAAAGCTGCAAGTTGCAGTGACTTTTAACTTGCTAGTTTAAGCTAGTTTTCTCCAAAGGAGCTTAACTGCACCTTAGATTTATCCTATGCAGAATAAATGATGCTGTCAGTCCCTGGAGCTTCACTGAAGTTTCAGTTGGCTGTTCTCTCAGGAGGCTGAGCAGCCAGCACTCCACAAGCTAAACTCTCCTTGTAGGTTTATTTCTGTCAAGACACTTAATTTCAGCAGCTACTAAACATTCTTCTGTCTGACATCATTCCTGTGGAACAGAGCAAGTTAGAAGTTAACTAAGCAGCCAAAGGAGCTAAAAATATGAGACTTGTGGGGATGGACCACCCAGCCCTGTATCGACTGTGAATAAAGTCATGAATCTTCTTTTTATTCTACCTTCTCCACCCTCTTTTGGGGAGTAACATTGAGAAAGGAGTTCCCCAAGTGAATTGATGACTATTACTTACCAAAAAAAACGTAGACTGACAATTTAAAACAGAATCTAATTCCTTTGAAGACAGCAGATGCAAGAATATTTTTTTCGGAACAGACAAGAGAGAAGGTAGTAAAGACATGGTGTTAGGAAGAACCAGCATCTCCTCTGCAAGTATATAATTATTGGGTATCTTATGAAGATATCCAGAGCAATGTAAGGCAATAGCAGACACTATAGACAGGAAATTCATTGTAAGGAGAACATTGTAAGAGAACACACACCAGTGTATCTGCAATACAGTTTTTGTTGCTCAAGGGATGTTTCCATTCTGAGACAGGAAGTAACTGCCCCGTAGCACACACACACTCTATCTTTCCATCCATAGCTTTTAGACTAAAGGATCCCAGTTTTTGATGTTTAATAGGTGTTCCTAAGATTTGTGAGGCCTTGGATCAAGCTCCTCACTGGAGAGTGTGAAGCACAGACCTAAAGGAACGAAGAGAGACACTTGTTTTAAACAACAGCCCTGGACAAATGGAAGCCAAATCCCAATTCTAAATATTTTGCCAGTATTTGGACCTTGTACTTCTTTTTATTGTGGTGGGTCAAAAAGAACAAGGAGTTTGGAAAAAGAAGCTGAAGTAATTTCCTGTAATTTATAAAGCTCATTATGGGGATCACAGTGAAAATTAATGGAATATAGTTGCTTATTTATTTGTGTGTTTTAATATTTGCCTACAACCAAACTCTCCATCACCTGGTAGCTCCTAAATGAATAGTTTTTAATACTTGAAGTCTCTAAAACGGTGACTTAGGGTGAGGTTTCAGATTCTCCGTTTCTCTTGGAAATTACAGTGAGTTAGAAAGCAATGGATCTCTGTTTCCTGAAGGTGATAGAACAAAGGTTGTTTGCCTACATGGACTGTGTACAGTGGAGAACTGTAGGAGAACTGTAGGACCCCACATGCACAGCAGATAAATAACATTTGGTGCTAGCAAGGGGACACAATTAATTCTGAGCAGTAGAAAGGATGTTTCTGTCTGGGCCAGATCATTTTAGTGAGCTGTCAGTTACCGTTTCGATTAAAGTGCTCAATTATTCAGAGCTGCTTTGAAACTGGAGAGCTGTGTACTGATCACAACATGCATATTCTGCTCTAATTTAGGCACAATTCTCTTATTAACATTCTCCTGAAATCTGTTCTTTTAAAATACTTAAAATAAAAGTAATCTTTCAGATTGAAAAAAAAACCAGCAGAAACATATATCTATCTCAAGACTTTTAAATTTCACCTGCTTTTCATCCCTTTTCTTCCTGTATAGTCATTTGCCTTAGTGTTTGCAGTGAACTTATATGGCATGACTGAGTTTGTGTATGTCTTTGTAAAAATCTGGTAATTTTATGTGGCATTTTCTCCTTGAGAGTGTTCAAATACTGGTTGCCTGGATTTATTCAGGATCCAACCTGCACAGTATGATGTGGTAGAGAATTGTCCCTTTGGGCACATAGCTCCAACAGTGGAAGCAAGCTGCACCCCTCAAGGCTAAGAGCTTCAACTCGACAGTGCCCAGGGACACCCGCCTAAGTGGTGGACTTGGACTTGGACTTGGGATGCTCCCGGCCTGACCTCCAGACAGTTGCTGCCTCTGCACAGAACCCAGTACCATTGTGCTGATTTTAAACAGGCATTGCCAAACTATTTCTTTGAAAGATTTCAACAGGACTTGCTTCTGTTATCTCATTGCTGTACAGTGTGTAAATTATGCCCAGGATGCCTTCTTGTCTGTGGCTATATTCTCCTTACCACGGCATATTTACCAGGGCTTTGCTCTCCACCCCTCTCAGCTGTCTCAGCTGAGCCCTGTCTCCTGCTTCCTTGGCATCAGGCCTGTTTTCAGGCCTGGGTCAGCCTGACCACACCACAACCCTGGCATGATAAGCACAGCTGCTTGCAAATTTTGGTTGAGCAACTGAGCCTGGTACTTGGGACTTCAGTGCAGGTATGAGACAACAGCCCCAGGCTGCATCTGGAGCTCCCCACTCCCTGGGGCCCTGCGCAGCCCCACGGCCACTGCCCCAACAGGTCTCAACAGGTCCCAACAAGTCCCAACACCTCCAACCCCATCATGGGTCTTGCATATCACAACTCAGAAGTCAAGGCATCTGGAGGAAGAGTGCCAAGTGATAGCACTTACGCCTTCCACCACAGGACAGAGCCCCTTCCCACCTCCTCATCTTTGGTGTTACGGTGAGTCAGAGGTTACCCCTCACACCAGCTGGTGGCCACATCCCAGTCCAGCTGAGTTCCCAGAAGCATTGAGTTCAATGGTCCTTACCTCCATGTACTGTCTCATGGAGGTGGCAAGAGGCCAAGCTGAAAATGTCAGTCTCCAGCACCATCATCCCTCTGCTGAGAAACAAACAAACAAAAAATCTGGTTGTGCTTAACAAATTTTTATAATGGAGTAAAAAAGTGCTCTTCCATTTGCTAAGAGTGTAAAATAAACTCTCCAAAGCCCCATCTGCAGATCAGTAAGTGATTTATTTTTGTTTCTGGAATGACATTTTTAAAGCAGTTTTTCCTGGCTTCTCTACTCAGACAAAGACCCACAGCAGAAATACCTGCATGGGTCAGACCAAGGATTAAGTCAGAATCCCAACTCCTGAGAAAGGCAAACAGGTGGAAGGTTAAGGAAAACATAAACAGAAAGGCAAGTATAGAGTAACACTTCCCCAGTGCATTCATCTAGAGCCTGATGAATAACAAGGTAAGGACTGAGTTCCTGAAGATTTGCATAAACACAGACTTGCAGCTCTTTAGTTCACAGAAGTAAAACAACTAAAATAACCATTATAGCTTTACCCAGTGATTCAAAGTCCAGCTGTTTCTAGCTCCTAAGATGATAACTTCCTGTTCTCTATAGGGAGATGGTTCTGTGTTTGCCCAGCCTCCACTGTACATTCTCTAGCATCCTTTTCTTTGGGATGATAATATTCATTTTTCTGTTGTGCATCCCTTCTCTATGTTTGGGTGCAGTATCCTTGTGTGACCCTTAGAATTTGCTATAGGCCAGGCCTTCTGCACCCAGTTGCACAGGATGCTGTGAACCTCCTAAACAGACTGCATCCACACATCTGTTGAAATGCAGGTGCTGATTTTCCCCATACAGTACTGAAATCACATTTGTGCATTAGTGCACAAATGCAAGACTGCATCATGCAGCCCAGCATGAGAAAGACCAGCGGAGAACAATCACCTGGAATTTGCCTCTTTCCTTCTTCCCACTCTGCTCACTGAACCACTGTGGAATGCCAACAAGACATCATTTCCCCTTCACAAGCCCAGCAGTGACAAGGTTTAGTGGACTGGGAAGTGCAGCCACAGAAGATGCATGCATGGCTTTTAAACTGCATAAAAAAGAGATTATTTCATCTCATGGTTTCACATGTTGCCTAAATTCATCGTATCACTAAATTGATATATACAACTTAAAATTACAAGTATTTAATGTCTGGTCATTCACAGTGCAGTGAGCTTCTTTATGCCATGAAAATATCAAACCAGGATTTTCAGGGAACTGCTGTCAGTAAAAAAAAAAAAAAATTATCCTTTACAGTAATTTTAAGTTAGCTGCCACAGTCTCATTTAACACAGCATTGCACCGGAAGACAGTGATCCATTGACTCAGATTCCAATCCCATTACGCTATTTAATTTAAAGTCTAATTTATGTATTTGTTTTTCTCCTCCTTCCCAGGAATCAGCAGCCTATAATGCTGTTAACGCTCTTCAGTCAGCCTATGGTATAAGATACAGATACGGTCCTGCTTCTAGCACTTTGTGTAAGTTTTCCTCTGGCAGATTTTGTGACTTTGACCTTCCTATGGTAAGAAGGAGAATACCCTTATTATAACAAAGAAAGCAAACACTGTTTAAAGTGAACTTTGACCCAGTTTTGGGTTGTGAGGAAGGCGGAAGACGAAGTTTTGCAGCTGATTCAGTCAGTTGATTGCAGTAAGATTAACTCAACTGGTGCAATAAAAGAGATTAAACTGCAATGTATATGAGAGGCAAAAGCCAGTAAATATTCATAACATATAAAACCATATTCTTGAAAAAAGAAAGATAAATTAAGGTCTTAGAAAGCATATCATTATCTGCAAATGCGCTACTAAATTGTAACAGCATTTGTCAGTCAAGCTCTCTGTTGACAGGTAAGAGAAAAAGAAGTTCAACAGGTTTCAACAAGACACTTTTTTTTTTCTTTACTGAAACTATGAGGCCTGCATGCTGTGGATAATGATAACAGATACTGAAAAAGTAAAAAGCTTAAGATTTTTCACAAGCAACTTCCTGCATCTCCTCTGCTGTTGCTGTGTTTTGGCTACAGTTCCACTTATTGTGGGCCTCCATCTCACAGCATGATCATCTTGTTGTGCTCATTACAGTGCAGTCAGTCCTATGTTAAAGGAAAAGCAGTGTGAATTAATGCCAGAATTGCATAGACTACAGCAGGCCACGTGAGAGATGGATCTTTATATAAATGTGTGTCTTGGGTAATCAACTTAGGGAGACAATGAAAGCATAAGCAGCACACTTCCTCGGGAAGGTTTGTTAATATTAGACACCACCTATGCAAATGCTCTCATGCTGTGAGGAAATGGTGAGAATATAAGACAAATGAAAATAATTTTAAAAGCACTTTAAAAAGGAGAAGTTAGATTACTTTATCAACTGTTCCTCTTCTCCCTGAAAAGGAATTGCACACAGAACTCCAGTTCAGCTGGGAGATCATTGTGGAAGGAAAGCTTTAGACTGCACTCAGATGAGGACAGGAACAGTCTTACACAAAACAGTCAGTTATAATATTTTTCTTATGAAAATCAAGGGTCTAATCCATATCATGCTGAGCACCTTTCACCAGGTGCTGGGTGCCCATGCCCTTCTCGAAAGGGTGTTCAGGATCAGAGCAAGCAACAGTTTGAGTTGCAAGTATATTCACTGAGTCCCGGAGACAAAATGCCACCTGAACCTTCTGGTGCTTTCAGCATGACCTGAATTTAACATTTTTTAAAATTTTCTCTGCATTTCCTCTTTCAGATGTGAGTTCTGGCAGCTCTATGGACTGGGCCTACAAAAATGGCATCCCCTACGCGTTTGCATTTGAGCTGCGTGACACTGGCCATTTTGGATTTTTACTTCCTGAGACGTTGATCAAACCAACCTGCACAGAGACCATGCTTGCAGTTAAAAATATAACTCTTCACTTGCTGAAGAAATGTCACTGAGAGGAAGCTTGAAGTGAACATTTTATTCGCAGTGCTGATGCCTTTCAGTGCATTCAGTTGCCATTCTAAGCTTGGCCACTTCAAAATTCATGAAGCTGGTGGGAAACATGGTATTGTTTCTACCAGACTTACTTGGTGGGAAATGGAAAAAAATCTTTTAATATCTGCTCTACAGAAGTCCATAAAGTTGACATACTAACTTAGCTACCAGCGTGTTGTAAATAGTTTCTTCTTTTTGCAATAAAGCTTTAATTTTGCAACTTCAGTGGGGCAAGTCCTGTTCCACATAGAGATGCCTGAAATAAAGTTCCACTTCCAGGCAGGCCCTAGCCTTACTCCTTTCCCTAATAGGAAGACATCTCATAGTGGAATCTCTCGAATCAAGGGGTAAAGTTTACATTCGTGTGAATGTACTCTGTGACCCAACACAGGCCTGTGTCCACAGCAGTAAATGCCATATAGTGGTAGCTGCAAGTGGCAATATGGCTCTCTTCTGCATGTATACGTACATACATACATGTATGCACTTTTGTGATTTTTTTTTCATATTATGCAATAATTTGACCCAGGGTTTCCTTTAACTGTTCAGAGAAACCTATTTTCAAATGTATATATTGGGACTCAAAATCAATATATCGTCTTTGAAAATGTAACTTTCCTAGCAATGTGTAAGAATTATAATGGAATATTATTGAGATATACAATACTCTGCTTTATGGAGAGACAAAGCAACTTGCCATGACTTGGAACTTGGAAGCTGGCAGTCAGCTGGTGCATACAGGCTTTACTGTAGTCAATGATTGCAGCAATTTCCACCAGCCAAGGATTTAGCCTTAAACTGTAATTAACTGATGATAACTGATGT
This sequence comes from Pipra filicauda, assembly GCF_003945595.2. NCBI lineage: Eukaryota > Metazoa > Chordata > Aves > Passeriformes > Pipridae > Pipra > Pipra filicauda. The sequence continues at coordinate 32,266 of NW_024104810.1, read as the reverse complement.
TTTATTTATCAGTATTCTTGCAGTAAGTTCTGCAGCTCCATGGCTATGTGGCTTTTCCTCTTGGAAGTTTTATTTTTTTTTGCATGTTTTAAAGGAATTAATAAATTCTTAATAGATTTTTAAGTAAGCCAGAGATGAAGGCAGAAGCCTTACAGCTCAAAAACAGTGAATAAGTACCATGTTTGAAAGAACAATAATGAAAACACAGAGAAAATAACAACATGTTGAGGGGGTTTTGGTACTTTTAAAATACTATTTTTTAAATCTTATTATATCTGGAAAAGCATATATTTTACTTTATTAATTTTGAGTTTAATCTTATAACATTACATGTTAAATAAAACATGTTTGTTAACAAAATCATCAAAGACTTTTGAAGTATTCTTCATATTTCATTTAAGTGTTAAAGCTATAGTTCAAGGATGTAACAATTTTACCTATCTGTGAAACATTCCTGACACTAAAGATATGGTATTTTAAAAAACCTACATCCTCTCTAAATAAATACTTGAACTTAGCAAATGGGCAATCTTTATAAGTCTAGGGAGCACTGTATTTAATTAAGCACACCATTGTTTTTGCATACTCTTTTGCCTATTGCAAAAGGCAATCAGTCAGAAACAATGACAGAATTTCATTCTATTTGTCTAACACTTTGTTAATAAATGTATTTATTTTAAACAGGATTTCTGAAAGCTCATTCAGGTTTTTTTAGTTCTTTCTGGTTTGAGTAATTCAAGTTTCTATTCTGGTTTATTAAAAACCTAGGGGACAGTAGCTCTCAAAATATCTATCCATTAGTAATTTCCAATTGCTTATGACCATAATCATTCAATATTTTAAAGACAGCAATAACTGTCTTTTGCTATGTACAGATTCTTGACCAATGGCCTTGATAGGGGTGTAAATTAATTATTAGCACCAATTGTTATGAGTTATTCTGGATTTAGGTGACAAGACTGAACTGCTACAACAACATAAGAGACTGAAATGAAGGACAGAATGCATGATGAATGTCTAATCAGCATGAGGAAAATTTACCTTTGAATTACTACAGTACAACCATGGAGAAACCAGATTCTGATGTGGTGGTTTGATTCCTGCTTGTAGTTCAATAGTTCATCATATGAAACATTTCAGTTTCATCTTTTATACCATTACAACTCCAGTGGTAATGAAAAGTAATTGAAATCTTGGAGCAAGAAAGGGAAACAAAAAACCAACCAACCAAACACGTCTTTTAGTTACCAAAAGAACCAAACACTGTAGATCTAGTTTACCTTCTTGGAGAGGAACTTGGAGAGAACTGTAAGTATTCTTAGATTTATGTATAAAGCTTTGACATTTAGAAGTACTTAATATCAAAATCAGTCCATGAACAAAGCTACATGCTAGTATCTGGATGGACTCCACCTGAATACTATGTATGATGTGCAACTGAAAAATCTGACCTGATTTTTGAAAACCTGTGCAGGGTTATTTAATGCCCCACAGCTGAATACATGTGTAAACAGTCTCTTAGCCCTTTAATTTCAGGGTCATTAAAGCTGATGGAAAGGCAGTCACTAAGAAGAACAAACCCTATTTCCTGAATTAAAAATCTGTAAGACAATTTATCAGCAAGAGTGATTCTAAATGGAGTAGTTTACCCTAAGGAAAAAACTAATGGAAATCAGCTATTTGGATATGAAATCGCAGCCTTTGTGACTTCTCTGAACAGCTCTTTTTTATCTCCATAATTGCTTAGTTCTCTTCCCTTTGTACTTCTCTTCAGCAGTCTTTATTGACTATAGGACAACAGAACTGATAGCTGGTTTTGAGAAAAGTGATTTTATGATCATGCATACAATTTATCATTCAACACAGGAAAAAGTACATGAATAGTGAAACGCTGTTTATTAACCCAGCAGTCAAAATCACATATATAGTGATTATGTGAAATCCAGAAGTTACACTTCCATTGATTATTGATAAAATAGTTACAACTGCTTCTGTAAGTTGGAAAAAGTGCTCAGACAAGCTTTTGTGAAGATCCGTTCTTTTTTTTTTTTTGGGTAGCTTTTATTTTTTATAAACAAACTTCTGAGATTAATTAATGGGAAGGAAACAGGTCCATCCTCTTTGAGTCACTCTTTCCAAAACTAATTATCACAAATTACATTAAATCATCATTCATAAATTAAAAAAAAAAAATTGGCCTTTATAGGTCAAAAAAGGTATTGAGTTTTGTTGCAAACCTTGAAGAAAGAGCACAGCTGATGGCTGAAGCTCCTTGTGTATTTTTCAGAAGTTGCTTCAAAAAGGTCAACATATTTGGTCACTCATAATATATGAAGCGTATGGGAAATGACAATTCCTTTTTGAATTTTCTGAAATTTGAATTGAAAGAGTCTAAATGACCTTGAATGCCAACATCCATTTACATCCAGAGTCAGTCCACTACTTTCTAACAAACATCAGTGTGCAGACTGCACTGCCTACTCCAGGACTGCACAAAATAACCCTTGATTGACAAGACTGCATCTAATTCTTAAGGCTGGGAAGAAAGCATTGTATTTCCTACCAAAAATAAGTTACTATTCAACTGTTCCAGTTTATTCATGTTAAACAATCCTTTCCCTTTTTATGTTTACATTCAATTTAATGGTACCACTCAAACAATATGATACTTGTAGCACAAGTAGGGTAATAAGTACTTTGTAAGCACTTCGACCTTTCCTTTGGTTGTGCAAAACTACTATATAATTTCCATAGTTCAGTGTAGCTGTCACATTCAGTCTCTCACATAATGACTTCATATTTTTGACCTCTGTGTCTAAAAGTCAGATATTACTATTTTGATGCAGTTCTTAAGTGATGGTAAAACACCTGAACAATATCTCAGATGCACAGAGATACAACTACCTCTCTGCTGTAGAAAACAGGACAAGAGAACAGAAATTTAAATAAACTACAGAAAGACTTTTTAAATATTAAACCCTGTGACATTAGGTATACTTCTTAAAAAAACATTTGTAAATGCTTACCACACAAGATACCTTTTCTGTCTTTTTAAGTCTTCTGTTCATGGAAAATGTAGATCATTTGGAATATGCCTGACTCTCAAAATCATTCAGAATAAAAAATTTAGGTCCAAACAGCTGTGATTGCTTCCTCCTTCACTGTGTAGGAGGGAAGCTGGGTGCGGAGAGAGCTGCCTTCTGGCTGACTGAATCGATAGACTTTCCAGCCCAATCAGCACCGCCAAGTCAGGAGTACTGATGCTGTTGGTGGGTCTGACTTGGAGGAAGGGGAACGATTCCAGAACAGTTTTCACAGTTTTCAGCTGAACGTGCCTGTCACCCCAAGCATGATTTGCTGGTTGAGCAGCTTGTCAGAAATTCACAGTCTTAGGCTGCATGTAGTGTCAAAAGGGTCTGCCTTAACAACAAGGTCTTCTGTTAACATTTGCAAATTTGGTAACTAGCACAGAGCTAACATATGTGTGTCCTCAGCAAATGATGTTTGGGTCAAGGACATTGAGAATTGGGAAATCTTTATCCCCTGAATGTTTGTCCTTGCCTGACAAGCTGGACCAGTCAAGCAGAAAGTCTCAGCTCTCTCCAGTTGCAGGTCCTTTTGAGCGCTCTCGCAAGAAACCAAGTCAAGCACAGCAGGGCTTGCCCTTGGATTCAGACATCAGGGAATCCACTCATAAATAATTGATTAAAATTTTAATTAAAAAAATCTGCCTCTGTCCCCGGCCATGCAGAAAGCACACTTTGTCTGTGACAAGGAAAATCCATCCATTGCCATAAGATGTGGGGTAACCTATTCCATCTGTCCTGCCTGCTCTGGGAGTCCAGCTACCTTAGCACTGCCTGGTCTTATTGAAAAAGACAAGAGGCAGAATAGCCATAAAAATGAAATATTTTAAAATACCTCCAGGTCTGTAGGACCATATGCTTTATATCAAGTAATAGATAACAGCTTCTGAAATAAATATTGCGGTATGACTGCGAGCAAGTGTTGTAGTCTTTTGTGCTAACTACAGTGTGCCAGGCTATTCCTCTGCATACGAGGATGGATCAATGCTAGGAGGACTGTCTCTTTTTTTAACCAAATAATGAAACGTTTTTCCAAATTGGAGTAGAATATCAAGTTAGGTCTAAAGATATATACTCACAAAAAAAGTCTGAGAAAGTTTGATTTTACAATAAATTTTCAATTTTCTTAAAAATAACGTATCTTTTAAAATCACAGCCATGGTTTTCAGTTGGCTTATTGTTTTTAGCATGTCATAACTGAAAAAAACCCAGTTATAGCAGCCTGAAAAGCTGAGCAGAGATGACTGATCTACTCACTGTTTAACTTCCCTTGTTTCATTTTGCTTTGTTTCTAGATTGAGAAAATCTGTGCTGATTGGGCTGAATCAATGGAGTGCAGTCAAAAAGCTGAGTGTAAAGGGGTTTTCTGTGCTTAATGAGCTAGAAATAGCTACCAAAAAAAAAAAGAAACAGAAAAGGAACTCGGTCTATTATAAGTTCTTTATGCAGACTAATTGCTTTACGCTGTTTGAATCAAATTATCACATTTGCAGAGACGGCTTGGAAAGATGTATTTTTATTTTGCTGTGAACCAGTCAGTTTTCTAAGGGTTAAATGCATGAAATGCCTACTACTGTTGTAGGAGAATCAGAGCTGCTCTTTGGCCTTGATAACACAGAATCTGTCAAAAAGACAAGATGTACTTGAGCCTTCTCTGACAGGATAAATTTCCTCTATCATGCTGCATGCACCTCCATTTCTCTTCCTCCATTTCAAAAAAGAAGGGAATACTGTCTCTTGGTACTAAATTTAAATCATGAACCTTAACAGGTTGAACTTCCCCACATACCTACGCAGAGCCATTCACACACAAACAAGACGTCTGGCTGCACAATGTGTACTGTGTGATGGTTTATGTAATGGTGTAGTTTCACTTCTTGGCAACCACAGGGCTGCTGATAGCAGGCAGCATGTTTTCAGCATCTCTCCTCTGCCTGCTGTAAGCACATGCAAGTTCAGCTTGCTTGGCCAGTTCCCTAAAAGCCTAAAAGACGCTATTTCACTGGTGCAACACAACAAGTTCTCCTCCTGGGGTTGCTGCAGTGTACTTCTGTGGGTTACGTGCCACTACCATTGACACACCACCTATGAGCTCCTCTCGTGGGACAAGCTCTTTGTGTGCTGCACCCTTCAGAGCTCAGAGGTTGGGTTTTGCTGTTATGAACACTTAGGGTAGAGGCTCTGAGGGGGTGTTAAATCCCCAACTCGCAGTGTCGATTGCATCACAGAATTACCTCACTGGTTATGAAGAAGGTCCTACACCAGCCTACAGATCTATACCAGCTGCCACTACGATTTTTAAAACCACTTCAGCCCATAAACAATTCTTCTATATATTAACCATTTGCACAAATACATTTTTAAAACAGTAATTTTAGACCAAAAAAACCCCATTCTCTTACACATGTTAAAGATTTTCTGTTGAAGCTGTTGTGTTTATTTTAATGAGGTTTCTTTTCTGAGAAATGACATCTCTTTTCCAAGAAGCTGAGAAATAACCTGAAGTTGCTATCATGCTGAAGGTTGTTTAGTGAGCCAGCAGATGCAGTTCACTACATGTCAAACACAGACCTACCAACACTGCAGATAATAAACCCAACCTTCAGGAGATGTCTCAGCAGAGACCTTCCTGCTGAGACATCTGTGTGAAGCCCGGGATACTCCTCAGAGAGCAGTTTTGATGCAGATTGGTTAATGAATGTTGGGAACTCTTCTACAACTCTCTCTTCTTCAGCTGAGAGTACGAACATCACATTTCCATAGCTGTCAGGACTGCACTTTTCAAAAAAACATTAGTCTGTGTCAGACTTTTAACAGAGAAGGGAAGGTACCCATTCATTTCACGCTCTTCTGCACGACACCAGGGAAGGGCTCTTCTGCTGATGTGCCTGGCTGCAGATCTGCTGCCACACAGCCCTTTAGAAACAGCATTGTTTAAAATTGATGGAATCACGATCTTGGGGGTTTTTGCCTCTACTGGAATTGTAAACAATCCACCACTGCTGAAGCCTGAATATGCACAAGAGTAACGCTCTGTTGAAGAGAACTGTCTGTTGAAGGTCACACCAAAAGCCAATTTCTTAAAAATTCCTTTTTGGATTCAGTGATTTCCATTCTGTTGAAAAGTAACCGTTTGTATGTACATGGGGGAAAAAATAATCCCACAAGACAAATTATTAATGGAAGGTTTTGTCCAAAACCATACCAAGTACAGTATGTATCATCTTCATACACTAATTCTGAATGCACAGACCAAAGGTGGAACATTTGGAGCACGTTTTCCATTTTCATTTGGTACAAGGACTTAAAAATAAAAGCAAAGACAGAAGTCTATAAGATGGAGTAGAGGAAAAGTCCAAATTAAATAGCAAGACTCTATGTTCCAAGAGAAACAGAGATTACTTTAACTAGTATAAAAAGGCATTTTTATTTTTAACCAGAAGTAAAATCACTGAAGCACCAATACTTAAGAAAGATGAAAGAAAATAATGTTGAATAAGGTTAATGTTTGAAAAACTCAGAGGTGATGGGTCAGATGGCATACTGGGAGAGTGAACTGCTATTGATGACTAAAAAACAGGTGGAGGAACATAGAAAAAAAATTGGCAAACAAGCAGAGACTAATAATTTTAGATTGATTGACACTCTGTTAGGAGTATAAAAATAACTTCATCCTGAGTAAGTAAAATAAACAGATACTGCTGAGATTATTTCTAAAAGTAACAAGCAGAGGAGACTATATGGACATTAAAACGAAGGTAATCACTTCTCTGTTTATCTGATGGTGTCAGAGCACATAATCAAGCTTCTCTTACCTTAAATAAAATTACCTGCCTTTGGAGTACATGGGGACAATGTTAATTTTAATTATTATTCAGGAACCCTGTGGCATAATTAATTTTTGGTGGATGTGGATATTAGAAAGAGGTAAAAGGTATCTATCTAGTAATGCTTACTAACTTACCTGGTAACACCAGTGTTTCCCACTCCATGCAGTTTGGCACTTTATCTCCACCTCTCCAGTGTATATGTGGACAAAGTCTAACACAGCAAAAACAGATTGGTAGCTGTTATGTGAAAAAGCAGAGCAGTGGATTCTATACAGAACTAGCAGAAGTTGTCTGCATTATATATGGGGGGCATTTCCACAAGGGAACATGCATAAGTGTAAAAAGAACCATGTATCTCCTATAAGATACAAAAAGGTGAAGAGGTTAAGATTAGCTTCCTTTATGGAAAGTCTTGCTTGTCATAAAATTTATCAAAATATTGATCTCTCTGCATGGTAGAAGTGCATTTCTTCTTCCACTTTTCATTAGACACCCATAATGCCACACAAAGATAATTTTTCTCAATTCTTCTGCAGTTCAATGCACTTCCATAAGTACACAGCTTCTCAAGAACAGATTGACACCATAGCTGAAAAGGATAAAGTTGCAGCATAACCAACATGCGGTATGAAATTAAAGACATGTAATAAATTCCAAGCAAAAAGCAGCATTGGAACCCAGGAGATGAGATTTATACAGGAATGTTTCCAAGGAAGCCTTTCTTAGGCTTCCCTAAATCTTGACAATGTGTATCTATTTAAATCATGCTTCATGCTCAGATTCACTGGAGTACAGAAGTCAAGGCTGCAAGGAAAGCGAGAACTCTTGGATATGTGTCACTTTACTTCCCATTCAGTGTGGGAAATTATTTTAACAGTGCCAAGTCAATTTGCCTAGTATATACCTGTTTTAAAAGGAACAATAAATAAATAATATTTATTTTAACTTTAAACTCTGCAAATTTGTTATATTAAGAGTATAACTTACCAAGGCTCACATACCTCAGTTATGATTCTCTCTGTACTTCACTTTAGGTGTTCCCTGACAATCATATACACCACTATGAAAAAGATCCAAACCTCTGTCAGATCACTGTATTTCAGCATATTGACAACAACTGGCAATAATTCTACAGCCGAAAGCTTTACTTGAGATTTCTGAGATATCGCAGTAAATCCTCCTGGTAAAAAACCAGGCACCCTTGTACCTCCTGCTGGGGTACAGTAATGGAAGATACTAAGGAACAAGGTGTTATAGGCTAACCAATGCCACCATTCATCTTCTGGTTTTCTGTATTCATCCCATGGGGTGGCAGGCCTCAATTCTCACTGGTCTGGAAGAAAAATTTCATGGTCTTTCTGTGGATTTTACCCCAGTAGCTGCCTGATTGTCAGCTGCCTGCTGAATCCATAGGAGACACCCCTCTAAACAGTCACCCTTCTCTGTTAATTATCCCTTTTTGTAGTTTCTAGCAGGCATTACGTGATATTTAAAGGCTACTGAGTTTAAAGCACTCCCTGAGTTTAAAATGAAAATGTTATCTTATTTTTATAAGAAAGTGTAACAGCTCAATGTTTAATGCAAATGATCATTAATGGAGACTAGTAAACAAATATTCAAAGTAAGATTTAGCCTCTTCACCTTCCTCCTGTAGAAACCAATCTTTTTCTTATAGAATTCAATATCTTCACTAGAAAAAAAACCACATTTTGAGCTTTTTATTAGCAAGAAAAATAAAATGTAGTCATAGCTTCATGGTAAAACATTTATTAGAATTGTATGAGTGAACTAAATACTTTCTAGTAAATGACAGAGTAAAAACAACCTCAGAATTTATGCACAGAATTAGTGACTACAGATTTCTGTGTTCTGTGATTTATTTTTTTTTAATTAATGGATGGTTTTGCAATTATTGCAACAACATTTAGGTTTGCAAATACACAAGAATGTTTTAATATTATATTTCACACAGTGACCACGTTTACCAAATGTGCATAAATACTCAAAGCCTGCTCATAAGACATTGCTGTTATCTCTCAGACTTTTAAACCAGAGCACAGTCAGCTTCCATAGAGGGCTCACACGTATTTCAAAGGACACAACCACATTCCTATACAGTATTGTGAATTTAAAGCCAGTTTTCATTTTAATCTTCTACCTTTGATCCAGCACTACAGTAAAAAGAAGTTAAAACATGCACTTTAAGCCTCCACAAAATTGGGGAAAATTCTGGTGGAGTCTCGTATTTTGTGACATGAATGCCTCAAACTGCTATTCTAAAATGATGCAGAATTGTGTACCCTCCTTTATATATTTCTCCATGAACTATTATGCCTTAGGATTAAGGAAGCTACCTTGCAGGTGCCACACATACTGCTGTACCAAAAAAAGCAGAAATTCCAGGTGCCCATGCTAAGTATCCATACTTGGGCTGACCTCATGCATATGAGAGCTTACTGCCAGCATGCTTCCTTTTGAAACACTGTACTGTATTTTATCCTTCTTAGATCTGTGTTCATGCCATCTGCATGCATTAATATCCCACATATTATTTCTGTTCTAAAATGGTGAGCCAAGGAGAAGTAATGTGCTGGCATGAGTTTAAACCAGGAAAAGTGAAGGAAGAAGGCACTAATGAACAGAAGGGGTTTTTCAGGTGAACATTTTAAGGATGACACCAGCAGCCATCCAGAGGCATGACCCTTATCCCACATAGAACAAGTAGACCAGTTCAGGCTCCACTGCTATAACCTGCTATTAAATTCATGTAACTACGCTTTTATTGCAAAATGAATCTAGTCCCAGTGCTAGCTTCCCAAGGAAGCAAGTTTGGTCCAGGCACATATAAAACACCATAAAGATTATCATTACTGTTCATTTGTATGTTAGGTATCTATCATAGAGGCCCTGCATAAGCCTCTCCTTCACGGACTCTTGTTTAAGCAAGAGTTGCAATACTGGTAACCACAACTTACCTCAAATCACGTTTGTCAGGAACTGAGAAGGGAAGCAGTCACAAAAATCAGCAATGGCTCTATGGATTCAGAGGAACTTGGCCCTGTAGAATTATCTGATGCATGTCTCATAAACTATAATAAATGAGATTTGTATGAGCCTAGTAGCCCAACAACGTTTGTTTGATTTTCTCAGCTACAAACAATTATAAATTGCACCTCAACAGTCCCACCAGTGGCACAGCAACATTTTCAGATAGCCACTGTCCCTAATCCTGTATGAGGGAATTTAAAATCATAAAACTTTTAGCAAGAAACAGCACACAATACAAACTTCCAGATAACAAAACTAAACACTCCAGGTCTACCTGGATCAGAACCCAGACAGCAGCAGCTTTCAGTGTCATGAAAAACCACTGTGAGCCAGTCAGTCCAGTTTTTCATGATCCAGATTGCACATCAGCTGTGACACTTGACTTGAAACTAGAAACACCTTGGAAGTCTAGTCAAAACTGTTGCAGGTATTTCAAAATGTCTTGTAAAAATATTTGAGTGAATACATATCTAGCAAATACTTAGCTAACCAGCATACTAGAAAGAATCACTACAGTGCTTCTTTAATGTCTTTCTTCAAGTCAGGAGTACCTATAACACCCATTCAATTTTATCTTCAATTATTCATACTAAAAATCTTTCATTCCTGCCACAAAGCCCACAGTTTATAATGTATATGCTGAAATATCAGTTATTGCATTTTTGACAGAAAATAACCCACTACAGTTGCTGGAGGAAACAATCAGGCAGATTCAAAGATCATTTCATGGCAGTCAAAAGTGGTTATTGCTTCAGTCTCATTGCTTCGCACCTTAATTCACATGACTTTTATGACCTCTCTCTCTAAGCATTTCAACACGGATATTAAAGTATTTGGAAACCATTCTTATTATTCATTTGACTTACCCTACACAGAGATTAAAGGGATATTTTTCTCCAGCTGAATCCCATTTAACTTTTCTCAGTTGCTTTTCATTTTCAACTGTTCTTTTGTTATTAGAAGCTTATTGAAAGAGATCTGCATAAACATTTAAAAATGCACAAGTTCTAAAGTGTTATGCTGAATTTACCTCAGATCAAGGGGAAAAGAGTCATTCCACATATAAAAATTAGGTTCAAACTAATGCTTCATGCATCCAGTATCTAGGGTATTTATTTACTAATCTGTAGGACAACTCAGCATGCATTACACTGGTCATGTCACATCACTTACAAAGACCTGCAGGAGTCTGAAGTTAGGATATTAAGGTAGGACAGTCATCATTTTCAGTAAATTTGTTACTTTTCTTATTTGTCACAAGTCAGAATATTCTCATTTTTTAAACTGAAACTGAAGATTAAGAATGCAGGATAAGCATACGCTATGGTAGTTCTTCCTATTACAGATGTTTGGTGAGATAACTAATTAACCAGGCTCACATCCACAGAGAAAACTAGGAAAGCCACAATGGTAGTGATGGCACCTCCCAGGAAAAAGGGCAATCATGTTGTGGCTTCCCCCCCTTCAATAGTTTCTCCTTAAAATCCAATTATAGCTTCTTAGCAATTTTATCTGCTGGAATTGGCTGGGAGAAGCAATAAATCAGTGGATCTTATTGCTAGCTTTGCCATACATTCTCCAAATGTCTTCTTTTGCAGTGCAAAGGCTCTCAGGAAATTGCCAGAGCTTTATGTTCTTGGCATTTAGAGACAAATATTTGCCATTATGAAGGAGTCACAGTACTGGCTTGGATTTATCTTTGCATTTGCATAGCCTCACATACAACAACTGTATAGTAGGTTCCTGGTTCAGGCTGAAGAAGCATTATTCATTTCTGCATTCCCCAAAAGAAACACTCTCCTCCAACAGAGGACCTCAGAAAATCACATTTTTAGACAGTTATGGCTGATACATCCATAATCAGGCCCCTAAGTTTGTAAAACTACTTAAGAAACTTTTTTAAAAACCCTACATGACAAATTTTTAAAAATGTATTTCATTCTGTCTTAAAGATGGATACTCATATTCCCTCTTCATTCATGGTATAAGGAAACAGTATGCTGAGGTGCCATGGAAGCTGGAAACTGAATTATTTCTCTATTAGTAGGAGCAAGATGCTGAAGAAAGAAGTTGAAAACTCCTGTAGGTAGGCTAGAAGAAAATGTATTCCCACAGAAAAAAGACCTAGCAAAGAGGAATCACATTTCAGAAAATGCAGCAGTATAACTTCCACTACCTACATGCAAGCTACAGTCATGAGCCTTTGATATCCTCCACAGTTTCCAGCCACAATTCAAAGCTTTATTCCATCAACCATAAGAGGCGGGATTTTTATCTTCACTGCTCTCTGACATTTCTCCTATATGTCATAGCCTGACAAAAAGCATGCTTTGCTAGGATTATGTATCCTCACTTAACTGTAGTATTGGAAATGTATTTCAATACAGCAAGACTCTGTATTTTTTAGCTTTAAGGAATAAATTTGTCATATTGAAAGAGCCCCCTCACAGTGATGGATGTTTATTTCATTACTGGTCACTCCAGAGTGTCATATGCTTTCATACAAATGTTTGGTGGACCAACCTAGGAATTACTTACTGATGCATATTCCATCTGCTAATAGAAATTTGCTTTTTCGTTCTTTCAGTGCAGCAGTGGATATACTGCAACCTGTTAGAATATTCACTCTATGAACAAACTGACTTCTTATATTCTGCTCCTGAATTTATGTAAAAAAAAAAACACCAAAAAAACCAACAACAAAGAACCCCACTAAAAATACTAAAGTACATTTATGGTGAGTTTATCTCTTGCAGTTTGGTTGACAGATTGCGCTTCTTTGCATAACGGATACAGTGAATATTCTGAATTATGTTCACTTATTTTTACTAGGGTGACATATCTAGGAGTCCACAAAGGGACAGAGAGAAATGCCTCTTTTGTACCTCAGTATTACATGACCAAGCATCACCAGCAGACCTGTTAAATCTTATGCTTTCAGTAAGAGACTTAGAACCTTCTCCACCAAGGTGCCTGCAGTTGCAGACTATAATCACAGCTTCTCTCCTGTTCCAGGTTCCCATCTGTCAAATCCATCTGGACTCTGATCCATCACGCACTGATTATCTGCATCTGGTGCACGAAAACAGAACAGGAACAGATGCAAAGCATTATTCTGCAACTAAAGAAGGTGACGACTGAGCCACCATAACTAGAGGTTCACATACACTGGTATGAACACACTGGTCCTTTTGACCCATCCCACCTATATATGGGGTTACACACAGAGACAGGGCTGAGTGGTCTCTTGCACAATGGAAATACTCAAGAAAAGTTACATTAAAAGTAGTAGTTTAAACAATGCTTAAAGTTGACATAAACCGATACTGTTGCAAAAAAGAAAAGCTAACCTGCCCTCCTCTTACCCTTTTTCTTGTTCCTGTTCTTGTGTTATCCTTACACTTGAGCTAACACAAACATCTGTGAGGTTGCCTGATGAATCAGGATATGGAATATATCTGGATTAAAAAATATTCTGTTTCTTGTCAGGTTAATTTCAATCTAATTACATTCTGAGTATAATTCATCACATATTTCACAACATGCAATGCAAATGCTGACACTGACCAAGGAAGCAAGAAACATACGGGTAGGAGTAGGAAGGATTGCATCCTTTAGTGGTAGTTCTGTCTTATTCTAGCTTAAAGTGATCACAGTCTAACACTACTGTGCTGTTTCAAAGCTCGTCAAGATGATTTAAGAAGACAGTACCACCATGAGCAGCAGACCAGTCCTCCTCATCACCAACATTCCCTGCTCCCTTTTTTTTGTAAGATTTACTGAGTATGCAGGTAAGTCAGATCAATTCACTGATCCCACTGAAAACTAACTCTCTTATAAGGCTGATTTTTGGCTGGACCACAGATTGCACAGTTGCACAACTGGACCAACACAATAAAGGGGGTGAGAGCTCATATAGGTGAAAGAGTTCCCTTTGGGAGGCTGAACAGCTGAAAATCATCAGATTGTTCCAAGCATGAGATTGCACTTTTACTATACCCTTTTACTGCCCATGTGACTTTTAAGCAAAGGCTTAAAAGTCCTAGTTTTTCAGCATTTTCAAACAAGCACTACATACAATTGTGGTACATAAACCCATCAGAAGCAGGTGCTAATTGTTCCCTCTCACAGGGAAAGTTCTCTACAGTTTTTTACTAAACAAGTATCTAACACCCACAGTTTAAATATATGAAACAATATAAATGGCTTTTGGAATATTCCAATTAACTTGTAAATAAAAACGTACTAGACAATAATTTTTGCAGTGTTTCTCAAATACAATTTTTCTCTCATGCTGCTCTATGTTTAAATGTAAAGGCTCCAAAAATCAGTAATACTTTTGTGCTTTAGCACATGCATACCAACATGTTTCTTTTTTGTTGGCCACAAAACATTTCTCAGGTTTGATTAGACAACTATAATATTTCATACGTATTCCCAGCACAATTAGTGGTTTGAGCAGAAAAAACAATTACCAGTCCTTTTCCACACCTTCAGAACTTCACCAGCAACTGAATAGGGATCTCTGTAGCTGTGAGGATTACAGTCCTTGGGTCAGACATTTACTGATGCCAATTACTAGTAAAGCAAAGATCTGTATTTATTTAAAATGTGGCACCTAGGGACAGTTTAGTAATGGACTTGGCAGTGCTGGGCTTACAGTTGGACTCAATGATCTTAAAGGTCATTTCTATAGAATCGAATGATTCTATAATTCTATCTTTAGTTAGGAATCCATGTAAGATAAATATTCTAAATCTTCACCTTTTCTTTCTCGTGAGTTTTCTTATTCTCCTTTCACTAGACATAAACCACTAGCTTTTAAAGTAATCAGCAAAGAGTTAAACATGTTCCTTATGGCCTATAAGTCTCTGTAACAAAATCTGCCCTCAAAATGCTTCCTTAAAGACCCATGATTTTTCTTATAATTGACCAAACATTATCTTAACACCTGACTCACCTAGTACATCGAGCTGTCATAACAACTGACTATTCAAAGCATTGGGACCCAGCAGTCAAGCTGATCACCATTCATATATTGGCTCTAAATGAGAACATGGGACTGTCTTTTTATCTCCAATGCTTATATCATAGTTGCCCTGTGATTTCCATCCTTATTGACTCAACTCTTGGAAGGAAATTGGATGTTGACCTACTGGATGGGGGATTTATAAGATCTTCCTGTATAATGTCAGATGCAGTCCTTCAGTACGGGCTCCACACTGCTGTGAGGTTTGGATAGTGATTACCTTGTGATTAGCATGTAGATATCCAGTTGTGCCAAGCTATAAACTGAGTCAAGAGAGCAGCAGTTGTTTGAACCTGAGAACAGAAACTGAAGATTCAAACCACATTAAAAAATACCCAAACCAAAACAAGCGGTTTAATCTATTCATATTAGAGCAGGATTAATAGACATGAAACTGAGTCTCTATTTGACAGGTCTTTTTCTCCAGTAGTTTGATGCTTCAGCAGCAATTTTGTACGCTCAACTAAAACATATTTTGCATGTAAAACTACCTTATGTACAGAACATGAAAACAGACATTAATATGAACAAAACAGATAACTGCAGTGCTCAGTGCTCTTTATGTACAGATCCCCATTGTCTTCATGATATTGCAAGTCTATTTCTGCTAAATAGACTGTGAAAATCAATAGCAAACTCCATTTACTAAATAACACTTGCAAGCTCAGACTTGGCTAAGGAAATTTGGACTCAAGTGGTTTGTGCAAAACCACCAGCAAGAATTCCAAGGAAATTCTTACTCTTGCCACGTAGTCACTAGTGCACAGCTTTGAAAGACCAGTTATTTTGACATCTGCATTTCTGAACTTGCATATGTACTTAAAAAAAATTTGATATTTAACCAACAAGCAAAATGTTTTCACTAAATAAATTAGTAGAAATAATTCCATTATGCTTAGCAATTGTGCTGCTGAAGACACAGTATTTTGAATAAACCAACACAATCTGAATACGGTAATTTTAAAAACTTGTGTATTTTTTTCAGGAATCAATGTGCTTGGTGATGTGACTTCTAACTCTCTCACAAAGCTGTTATAATGCTAAATTCACATATTTTCCTCTTAATATTTTCCGTATTGTTTATCATTTGGCTAGTAAAATAGCCTGAGGGTTCTGACAGTGACCAGAAAAAGCCACTGGTACAAATCAAGTAATTTCAGCAGAACAAGCATTTTGCTCTAACATTCGGGCCTACCATTCAGCTATAGCTTTAGCAGAATTCCCTGTGCCAGGGTATTCCTTAAAAAGTCCAAATATAGGTACCTATGAGGCAGCAAGTCATTTTGACACAAGTAATTTTTCATTTGGGAAACTGGTTAAAGCCACACTGAGCAACATTAGCTGCCTCTTCATTAGGAGGCTGGGATTACTGTACCTTTACTAATGCAGCTACAACTGCTCCACTGTAGACCAAGAAACAGGTGCTCAAATGAAATGGCTGATTTGCTTACAAGGCCTTAGCATGGAGGCATGACAGCCTGGACAGACTCTCAAATTCTCGATAAGGAAGGGATTGGGACTAACTTAGGAAGACTGATGGAGGAGGACCACAGGAATACAGAACAGACTGGGAAAGTTAGTTGGGGATAACCTTTTTCCTGTGTGCTGGCTCTCTGTTCTCCAAGGTCAGAGATGGCCTTCGGTTTCCACAACCATCTCTGCTTTCTGCACACTGATGCTATAGCCGTGTCCCACTCTCACTAAAAGTTATATGTAGAAATTCTGTCCTTCCATTTCCAATTATTTTTTTTTAATCAGGTAAAAATTTTCCAAACCAGAGCTGGCTTCAGTTAGTGCCAAATTCTACTTTTAAATACTGGTGTACCACCTCTGAGTGCAAAAGCTGGCCCTTATGATGTTTTTGCAGCTAGTCAGCTTCAATCTGAGCTTTTCTTGGCTCCAAACCAAGCATGAAGAGATTACCCTTTCACTCTCTGGGAGGGAAAAGGGCCAAAGAACGTAAGCAAAAAAAACACCCAAACCAAAATATAACAACATCCCCCCCTCCATAATCTTACAAAAATTTCCGACGATTTATTAAAGTAACAAATCACAAAAGGCACTGTTTACTTGTAAGTGAAGGGTGTGTTGTTGTTTTGTTTTTTGTTTTTTTTTTTTTTTTTTTTTTTTTTTTTTTTTTTTTTGCTTTGTATTCCTAGTGCACGTGCAATGGGAAAAAACGCCGGATGACAGCATTTTAAAAGCAGAGGATGCAGGCGATAAGAAAAGGGCACCATGCGAACCCGCAGGTGCAGCGCTCATCCCCGGCCGAGGACGGGTGCGGGCAGGCGGCCACAGGACGAGGCGGAGGCGAAGCCCAAACCCTGCGAGCTGAAGGAGGCTGAAGGAACGCCCCGGGAAGCCCGGACGCGTCCCTCAACCCAAGGCGCTCCTCCCTCCCGTGGGGGCGGGGGCTGCTCCCCGCTCGCTGCCCCCGGGAGCCGGAGCCCTGGGCGCTTCTCGTCACGGGAGGCGGCGGCCGGGGAAGGACGACAGCTCCACTCCGAGGGAGACCCCTTGCCCTAGTCCCGGAGGAGTCCGCCCTTCAGGGGAAGGTGTCGCATCCCAGGGGAACCTTCTTCCTCCTCCTCCTTCTTCCCCTCCTCCTGGCACTGGTGGCCCGGAAGGGAAGTCCTGCCCCTCCTCCTCATCCAGCTCCCAGGTGGCAGCAGCCATCCCCGTGCCGCCCTCTCCGCTGCCTCCCGCGGATCCGCTCCACCTGTAGCGCGGCCGCGGGGCGGGCAGAAGGCGAGTGCCCCCCGCCCTCTCGCTTCCCTCCGCCCGCCCTCCCTCCCTCCCGGGACACGGCCGCCGCTTCCTCCCGCTCCGGCTGCGGCCCTGACGTCGCTTCCTTCCAACATGGCGAGGGCAGGTTGTTGCTGCGGCCGCCGCCGCCGCCGCTGCTGCCGCCGGTGCTGATGGAGGCGGGCGCGGGCCGGGGGCGGCTCGGGGACTGACGGGCGCCGTCCGCGTACACACGCAGCAGGGGCGGGGGAGGAGAAGGGAGGAGAAGGCTTCGTCCTCCCTCAGCCGCGGGGTTTGGCTGTCGGCGCTGCCCGGGCCCACTCCAGCCTCCCCCGGGGGAGCCGCCGAGCGGGCGTCGGGGCGCCCTCCGAGGGAGCCCTTCCCTCCTGCCCGCCGCGGCCCCTGGCAGCGCTCCCGGCGGGAGCGGCCGGTGCCCTGCTCTCTCTTCCTCACCCCACCCTCCGCCTCCTCTTCTCACGGCTCGATCGCGCCCATGTATGAAGGGAAGAAGACGAAAAACATGTTTCTGACCCGGGCCCTGGAGAAGATCCTGGCCGACAAGGAGGTGAAGAAGGCGCATCACTCCCAGCTGCGCAAAGCATGCGAGGTGGCCTTAGGTGAGGCGCAGCCCGGGCGGGAAGGGAAGGGGCGGCCAGAGGTCGTGGTGCGCTCCGGGGGCCGCTTTCCCTGTGTGTGTTTGTGTTGCGGGGGGGCTGTGGATCCTCTGGGGGGACGAGGCAGAGGGGCTGCCCGGCGGGGAAGGGTCAGGGGAAGTGAGGCTGCGGGCCGAGCCGTGGCACAGGTCTGCGTCGTGCTGCAGAGCCCCACAGGCCCCCGGCGGTGTGTGTGTGCTCTGGGCTGCGGGCGAGCATCGCCGGGAGCGGCCCCTCCGCACAGGGCCCCGCTCTGACAGCGGCGGCGAGGGCGCTGCAGCGCCCGGCGGGTCCTCCTCCTCCTCCCTGCTCGCAGGATGAATAGGCAGAGAGGGAGCTGAGCTGAGCTGACCTGGAAGCAGACGGCCGGCGGGGAGGGAGCAGGTGACAGGCAGCGGTGGGGGAGGAGGGACGGGTGAGGAAGCGGGGGTGGCAGAGAGCAGAGACAATGACACCGGGCCACGTCTGGAGCTGGTGGCCCTTCGCAGCCGGAAAGAAGGCTAGAGAGGGAGAGGATGGTCCGGGAGATGTGCCAAGGAGAACCTTAACCAAGTCGTTCCTGGTGGAGAAACAACTGATGGGGAAGGGGGTTTCCTTCGTGCATGTCAGAGCTGGAGCGGCCACGGAAGATCACAAAATTTTTGGGGTTGGAAGGGACTTCTGGAGATCATCTAGTCCAGCCCCCCATGTTGTTTGATTCCCAAGAAGTGGGAACGTTTTGCCCGCCTCGGGCCGAAGGAGGGGTACTGAGTTTGTAGTGCAGCTGTGTCAGCACCACCTTGTCTGTGAGGGAAGTACCAGTGCTGGATAGTACAAAGCACATGTACACATCCAATAACAGGCAGCGTAAAAGGACAGCTTGGGCTTCACAGTTCTGACATGACAATTACAGGCAGGGCTTGAACCTGTGTGGCAAAATATGGACATATTTACTGAAAGACTTCTGGAGAAAGACCTGGTTTATTTAAATAATACATAAATGGATTATGCCCCTCCCTTTCTGGTGTAATTGTTTCTGGGCTTGGAGATAATTATCTTGACTTTGTACAGGAATAATGTTTGTTTAAATGGATTTGTTTGAAGAGATAACATGAAGCTGAAACTTGCTTGTTTTAAAAATGAATATAAGTAATTTCATGCTGGGTTTTTTTGTCATTCTATTAATTTGTCTTTTATAATACTTAAAAAAAAAACAACCAAAAAAGAACAATCCTCTTCTTGTTTTCTTTGTGTGTAAAAGAGCCTGACAGATCAAGGGCAGAAATAACCGTAGTTCAACTATTTATTTCTTAAAAATTAAAATTGATCAGAAAGAGTTTTTCCCTTACATTTTTCACTTGTCACTAGAATAGTGACAACAGTAGTCTTATGATTTATGCAGGATTAAACTGGTAATCCTTTGGCCGTTCCGTTGACATGAGACTGTGCATTCAACTTAGAAATACAACAGAGAAACTTTTGGGTTTTTATTGTTAAACTAAATTTATATCCAGCCTGCATGTCATCCGTAGAATTAGACATTGATATTAATCTTGTGTTTCTGCTGTACTTTATTTCAGTAGCTTGATCTGTCTTAAGTATCATCCAGATCCCTCCAAACATAGCTCCATCCAGTGTTTTACACAGATTATAAAACAAGCCCTCTAGACTGTACAACCTGCATCTAATGTCTTGTAAACTGAGACCCCCAAGCACACATCCCAGTGATTTTTGTCCTACAGCTTCATTGAAACCTTTTCCTATGGATCTGATCGTGTGATTGGGGCCTTAATAGGAAAACAATATGATGTGGATATAAAAGCCATTGAAGCAGAAAAGAAGACGTACAAGATTGTGTATATTACCTGAGTATATAGGAGGGCTTCATGAACTTGAAAAATATCAGACATGATCTTAATTAACAGAGTCTTAGTGAAAGAAACTTTTTTCAGTTGTGGCACAACAAAGTATAGTTGGTGATTTTAAATGTAGTGTGGTCCATTGTCTGGTTTTGTGTGTGATAGACTCCTAATTCAGAAGTGGCAATATGTAACTCTTGGGTAGTGCTCATGTCTAGCTATAAAAAGCTTTTCAGAGGAAAGTAGGTATCATCCTTATTTCACATGTGGGGCAACTGGTTGTGAAAGCTGAGCTGAGATTTTCATAGCATTTCATAGTTTTGCAAGTAGGATGCACATGTTGTGCTCTGTCCATCTAACTCCTCATCTGTTGGAGACTCCTCTTCAACTGGACGCTTCTTTGCCACCTTAAGCAAGGAGTACAGACTTTTTATTCCTGAGAAATTGCTTTATTTTGGAGAGCAACAACATTAATGATAAAACAGTAGTAAAATAGTAATTTAGAGTTAAATTCAATTTGGTGTTAAATCTGGCAAAGTCTGACTTTTCAGTTTTATTGGATTTTCTTTTAGTGGTTGTTAAATAAAAAGATAACTTTGAAAAATCATGGCAGTAATTACATATCTTCAAATCAACACCTTTTTTTTCAGTCTGAATATTTAGTTAATTGGTCTTCACTGAAATTATCTGATTAATACAAAACTCAGCCATTAAGGTCTTTTTTTTTTCCAATTGCATGTCTGTAGTAAAATGTTGCTTATTAGTAGTATGTCAGATATTCTAACTAGTAGTTGTTACTAATCCAGGCTCTTTTTTTATTTCATTTTTTGAAATATTTTCTTTTTTTTTCCTAAATCCACTATTTACATTGTCTGTATAAGATCCTGTTGAAGTATTTGAGAAACGAGCAAGCACTGACCAGAAATAAGATATTCCTGTGCAATAGGCAAACAAATTGCGGCTCTGCTTTTTAGACTGAGTATTTAAGAATATTTTATTTTAAGAATCTTTTTTTTAAAGAATCTTTAATAATATCCTTTTGTCATTTTTAATCTCCATATATTTTCTTATAAATCTGTGCTGTTGCACTTAATTGTGTTAAGATTATACATTGTTTATTTTTGGTTTACAAATTCTTAGATAAAAAAAAAGCCTGCAACATTCCTGGTGTGTGTTACTGTGACAGTCTGACCTCTGAGCAGGTGTTAAAATGAGATTCTTCTAGTATGACCATTTTTGTAGTCTATTAGAAGATAAGAAAGCAAAATATGAATTAAGTATTGCAACCTGAATTACAGATGTTCTTTGGCTTTTTAACAGGGATGAAATTAAGCCTGATACTTGTAGTATCCTGTGTTTGATGATTCACGAGATTGTGTCTGGATTAATACAGAACAGTGGACTCCGAGTTTAATGTTTTTTTTCATGTAATGTTGTCCTTTCTGAAAGATATTCTCTCTGTGTAGAAAACGTAACATTTCTTTAGTCACTTAATGTAATAGACCTAATTTAGAACTTCATATTGTTTATTTGCATAGCAACAACTCTTAATCTTGGTAAGGAATGAGTTTATCCTTAAAATTGTCCACTTGCAGAAAGCATTAGGCAGCAAGCTGTCAGCAGGATTAGATTTAAAAGCTGCTTTCCAGTGAGTTACCTCCACTGCTGTTTCTGTATTGGTTTTCAGGCATATTACAGTATAGGAAAGTTTACTGTAAACACGCTGTGTTTGCATAATCCATGAAAGGTTTTGGGGGGCAAAAGATCTTCATCTGAACATAAAGTTTTTAGTAGACTAAACAAAACTTGCTAGTGCTTTGTGTCAGAGTCTGGAGTGTGTATTTTTCTGCCTGGAAAGGTGATTTCATAGGACCAAGCTAAGCAAACCATAATCCCCCGCTTGTATAAAAGCTGCTAATTAAACTACAAATTGGGAGTGAAGCAACTCTTCCATAAAACTCCAAACATCAAGTAATGTAAAATGATGTGGATATGTACCTAGTACGTGCTTCAAAGAAAAGTGTGCAAGTGCTTCTTGGAGTTCTTGGAACTACCAACCAAAGAGGCCTGGAACTTAGTTTTGAAAGATTCTTTAGCACTCCTTGGGTTATTTTAGTCTGTCATGCAAGGATCCTGCTGGATGACGTAGGTCTTATGCAGTGTGAAAGTAACAGCTCTGTTCAGTTTGTGCTGCCATTACGTGCACGTGTAGGAAGATGAGGCAGCAGGATATAATTAAGCAGTGGATCTTAGGTTTTGTGAAAACAGGTAACATTTGGAGTAGGACTTAGCCAGGAGTGGGAAGGTTCGTCTACATCCTTACCTGCACAGATTTGTAAATGACCTGGGAAAGTCTCACCTACATATATGTTTCTGTCACTCTTTTTACCCTTTTACTAAATCCTAGTTTCATCTTCTTGTGTCCTTCACATATACATATGATCATGTATATTAGAATAAGTTAGGTTAACAGTCAGTACTGAAGTGCATCTCTGTGTTGGAAATGCTGGGTGCACTGGAAAATACCTTCCTAAACTATGATGGACAGGTAAAAATACATTTTGAAGACCATTATCATGTTACTGCACTGAAATTAATTTTATTGGAGAAGTTGAGGATGACTGTAATTTGGATAGTGATGCTCTTCCAGGAATAGTAATTTGGATAGTGATGCTCTTCCTACCCAGGAAGGTAGGCTGCCTTCCCATCTTTCGTGAGAACTAATTGTCCTTTTTTAGAATCCAAAGGTCAGAATTTTTGATGTCTTTGCTGAATTACAAAGAGGTCTGTACCATTGTCTGTTGTCTGCATGTGCTAAGGGCATGTATTTTCACAATATATGTCACTATTGTCCATAGAAAATTTATTTTCTGGTTGTAATTGTTCTTCTGAAACATTTATCTTTAAGTAAGCAAGGAGGATAAATGGACACTTCTTGCTAGTAAAACCCAAGATATATATTTAAAAAAAAACAACCAAACCCCTAAAAGTTACAGCTGCCATTCCCTCCTCTTGCTTACTTTGCTAAGCTTGGGGTTTAACTAGCAGGCTTTCAGTCTCATCTACTGTTGCAAAGATTTAAAACTTGACTTGGTAAGTTTGGGTGGCCCCATAAACTGCTTTCCAGGTTGCCTTCTGCGTTTGATGTGTAAGGTACTGTTTATGTAGAATTTATGGGGCTAATCTAAGAAAAGTTGTGTATAGTGGGAATTTTTATTGTTTAAAATGCAATCAGATCTTGGCTATACAGATGGTAATGCTGATGAGCTTCTTCGAGAAAGGGGATGGTTGGCAGCGTGCATGTAAGAACGCATTTGTAGAAAACAAGGTGGATTGTATCTGGGTTGGAAAAATGTTAATGGATAATGAGTATTGAATACTTGGTTTTTGTCTTGGAAGATAAAAATGGTATTTCTTTCAGGTGTAACTTTGACTTCATTCTGAAATATGTGTTTGGTTAAAGCCTTTGGTATTTTGAATTTTAGCATCGATTTTCACTATCTTTTAAAATTTAATTTTGAAAGACTTCAACATATCTTTGTGACACAGGACAGCTTTTAAATACCTCTGTTCTGCTGCATATTTTAGAGCTCTAACTGGAATGTTGAAGCTTAAAATGAGAAGTTGTTACTTTGTGACCAGAATGCATCTATTTCTTCTAAGAACTATCTTTGCTGTTTCGTGGGGTTTTGTTCTAGCCCATTTTTCTTTCTGCACACTTCCAGTGTATTACTGCTGTAATTGTCATCTTTTAATTTCTTCCCTTAGTTCTTGTCTCCAGTTAACCGCTGTGTCATTCATTCAGGATGTTAGCAGTGTCCGTTCTTGTGAGTCTTCTTCACATATAGTTGAAAAAAAAATTAGCTTGACTGTTGACATCAGGTGAACATTCCAGACCTCTTCTGGAATCCTTCAGGAAACAACTGCTATTGAGATAGTATTTTGATACCTTGTTAAATATGTTCACTTGTGTAGTTTTCAGGAAGGATTGTCACATGGGTGTTCATAGAGAGGGAGCATCAGCCAGTGGTATTCTAGTCAGTCTCTCTTCCCTGTTCTTGGCAAACATCCTAGCTAAAATCATGGACTTATAAAGAGCTAGATGAGGAAGGCTTGTCTTTTTGGGGGGCACCCAGCTGTCAGTTTGGGTGTTTTATTGGTGTTGGTACTTTTATTGGGTTGTTGATTAGTCTGCACTTTAAACAAACGCAGTGAGACCAGCGAACTTGTACATGACTCTCATTCAATTCTGTAACAGCCAGCCCTAAATTGGTGAATTGAGTGGGCAGGGAAAAGGAGTTTCCCGTTTTCTGCATCCAGACGAAAGCTTTCCTGTGTGACGTGTAAATTCGTGGTTTGCAGAGAGAAAATACTTTGGTCTAGGAAAGACAGCTACTGTCAGTAGAGCATCATAGGCTGAAGGGACTTGGGAAACACAGCTCTGCAGAATTCAAGAAAGGAGGGGAGGTACCAAGCAAACAGAGTTGAGTAAGAGGTGTGATAATTTTTATCTGTTAAAGAAGGCAGAACTCTATTGTGTGTGTCTGAAAGCCAAAAATAATGTGTTATAGCTGTGTTAGTCGGATGCATACAGACCAAACTACACATTCTGTGTGTAGCTTAGTTAATCTGTGGTTCATTTCCGTAAGTAAATAGTAGAAGAAACTATAGGTTACCCTTAGGCAAACCAGACCTTTAAGAAAAACCACATACATACGAAAAGTCTCCAAACAAGCAGGGAAAACAAAATGCTTCTGTGGGATTTCATAGAAAAGTGATATTGAACAAGGATAATTGAACAAATGGTATGTGGTGTTCCTATGAAAAACATCTAATGTCAGAATCTAAAATTAAGAAAATAAACAAAACCCCAAACCAAATAAACAACACCTAACCTATATATTTTATAGATATCTTCATGGAACACAGGAAAATGTTAAATAAAAATCTGTTTTGAGGGGTAAGGCGTTGATGATACCTGTTATATGATACTCTCCATTTTGAGCATAGATGTAAAGAGATGCTAAAAATAGGCCTGTGAAGATCCGAGAGTTTGAAATATCTGGCACAATTCTCTTATTGATTTCTAATCAATCATAGGATGCCAAGACAATTCCAGAGGACTGGAAGACATCGGCTACTGTGCCAGCATTGTTACAAGTATGAATAGAAATTACCTATGTAATTTCTTGTGTATTGGCCTAATGTTGATCCCAGGCAAAGAGGTGGAGTGACTGCTACATGATATGAGTGAGAACAAAATTGATAGTCAACAAAGTACTGAGAAAGATTAAAGAAAAAAAAAAGGCAGGCCCTCTACAGTTTTGAGTTTTTCCAGCACATTTTAGTCTTCCGTAAACCCTGCATTCTTCAGTGATGAGTAACAGTAAAAATTGCCAAACTGTTAAAAAAAGACTTGATAAAATTTCATTTGAATTGATAAATATTGACAGATTTGGTGTGGGATTTTTGTTTGGTTTGGTTTGGTTTTAGTTTTGTTTCCCTTCCCCTTTCTTCATGTTGCTTCTTTCCAGTCCACACTTGGTCTTAGCTTTTAGGAATTCTTCTTGGTGTTGGAGATTTTGCTTGGTTTCCTTCAGGGATTTCTGGGCTTGGTGTTGTTGGATGTTTTTCTTTAATTTAAAGTTTTAAATTTTATTTTTAGTGCGGATGTATTAGTAGATGATGAAATTTCGGTTGGGAAGCCGGAGTTCTTAAAAGAACTTGAAGCCTTGAGGATGCTGAGCTCTTAATACGATGCTGTAGTCAAGAGCAATGTGGAAGCTTGGGTAGGGAATGTGGAGCTTATACTAACTCTACCTGATACAGCTTATAGCTGTTTTATCATGCATGGGTGGGTTTTTTGGTTTTTTTTTGTCTGAGCTTTTTATTTTAGAACTGTATACATGCTTTAATAGCAGAACTAAATTATTTCCAAACCCAAGAGTGTCTTTTAATAAGACGTTTAGATCATGATTGGTCTGGACATTTTTTTTTTCTCTTTTGAAGTGATTTTAGTTCAGAATGTTTCATTTCTTTCCTCTCCCTGCATTCCTGGTACTCTATCTGTCATGTATACTCATGGGGTACCAGATTGCACAGTTATTGACGTTATGCTATTTAATACTTGTTTTTGTTCAAATGGATCATATCTGCTCTCCTGTGCTCTTCAGTCTTCTTCATTTCATGCTTTTCTTATGTCAGAAGAATTCTATTTTAAAGATAATTGGAAATACTCACCATTGAGATAAATGGGTTTATTCAAGCTCTCTTTTCTGTCTACTCAAAGGGAGATAGGTTTCAAAAAGGTGATCCATTAATAATGTGAATTCTGCATGTACTGTCTTTAGCACTTGCTGTTCTAATAATCTTGAACAGGTTTTGTAATGTTATTCTTTCTTTTCATTTAGAAATAAAAATGTAATTAGGTTTGTAAATATTTCATGTCAAGAGATTTTAGCCAGTGTTGGATACAGGAGCATTTTACTGCTTTTTTTTTTTCATCTTGAAGTACATGTGTGACTCCTGAATGTCAGTTAGCATTGCACTTAGTGGTTAGGAATGTTTGAATGACCAGCATGCTTCAATATTGCACTGTGCAGCTTTGCATTTTGAGATACTAGGGAGGAGATATTTTTAGACTTTGAAATTGAGATAAAAATATTGAGGATTACTGAAGATGTTAAATAGCATTTTATACTACAGGGCTTGTATATTATGAGGCACACTCTCAGAGTTTCAAATCTGTAAATTAAAAATAAGTAATGTACCACTGGTGTGATTTCTTCGGTAGCTTCCTATCATGTTTTAATTTTAGTAATGTGCTAAAAATTAACACAGATATTTGCACAAAACAGTGTACTTTTGATGCAGGTTGTAAGCATAAACTAATGGGAGTGCCCTTTCAAATGAAGATTTATTTTTTTTTTTTCAAAAGTATGGTTCTGTTGCATGTAAAACTAACACTTCTACATGCCTGGCAAGTGACCTTGCAGGTGCTAACAGTGTGTAGAAAGGTCTGGGTGTTACTGTTGCATGGACTGAGCAGCTGGCATAAAATCACTGGGCTTTTTCTGCAACTCAGGAAAGCTGGAAAATGCAGCCTTAACTTGACTTGCTTCATTTGGCTAATGACTGTGACGTTTGCAAGAATACTGTACTGGATCCTGTGTGGTGTATGGGGAAATAGATAGGAATAAATTAACCTCTGGTTTCATTATTTTGAAATGGAAACAGAGCTTTATAACCTTAAGTAAAATTGTTGGAATAGGACAGCTGCAGCATTTGCATGAAAGTTTGAAAGCTAGATAAAGACCATCTAAGTGTCTGAGACATATGATTAAAATTTTCTTCACCTGCAGCGAAATGAGACGCTTAGATGTTTCCACTTGCGATTTAAGACATGGCACTTTATTTTGTGTGATTATGTGTGCATAATTATGCATATAAATAGATCTCCAATGCCTAGAAATTTTGCTGTAAAGAGAACTAGTTTTCTTTAAAATTGTACCTAACACTGTGGGGAAAACAGATTGTGGTGGTCAACAATGTTTGAGAAGCTTCAGGTTTGTATCTTACGTGCAGAAAAGAAGACAAGAGGAGCTAAGTTTGACCTCCATCCCTGAGTCTTGCTCAAAACCAAATCTGCGTTCAAATTATTAACAGTCTTTTACATTGAAGGAAAAGCGGTGCTTGGACCATTTTATCCTTGTTCACCACCTTATCACATGAAAGCAGAAGCTGCTGTCTGCCTGGTTGCTGCTGTCCAGGGTTTCAGTGATGAACTTGAGGCAGGTGACAGGTTCTTTGACTGACTGTTGTTGTTTATAACAGCTTTTATTTAACCGCGTATCCTAAAATGCTCTTAAAGAACAAGTAGAAGAGGCACAATCTCAGTGCAGTAGAAAGTATAAGTACTTCCCGTTAAATAGAAATTATATTGTTAAAGCAAATAAATTTTTTCGTAATAGTTTATTATGAACTATGGATCCAGTGGATCCAGTAAATATGGAACTGAATGCCTTAAATTCTTCACACTTTGGTAAGCAGTGGTAAAAGAAGCACTTAGTAGCACAGTTTGCAGCATGGATGGAGTTAACAATATTGTGTAGTGGTGATCTTGCCTTCCACTTGTCTTCTTATTGGCATGTGAGAAAAGAAAGAATAGTTGTCACATGAGTAGTTGTCTTAATTTATGTGGTCTAAACTTTTCTCAAAAAATTTCATGGATGTAAATAAAGGAACAAGGAGAATTAGTGTTTCATTGTATTAATAATCTAATGCATATGTGCTGTATTGAAAGCAGCCATACTGGAGATTTCAAAGTACTTCAGTACTCATATTATTACTTCTTTTGTTCTTTCAAGAATCTTAGTCTGAGCTGCTTTCTATATCAGAATTTAGTGCAGAAATTAGGACTTTAGTGATCACCTTGAAAGCTTCATTTGAAACATCTCACATCAGGACTTCAGATTTAAAGTTTGAGCTTTCTATTACAAATACAAACTTTTGTGTGGGTGAAAATTACAAATTTGATATGGTTGTAACCTTTTTGAGGGGCATACCATAGACATGAAAATAAACTTAAGTCCATGCTTCTTTGTTATCCTTTCTTTTTCCGCTGTCAAATATAACTTGATGAATTTTATAGACACACATTAAATTGTGGTCTGCCTATCTTCTTGTAGCTGGAAAAGATAATGATTGTCTTACAATTTCAAGCTACAGCAGGAGGGAGGTGGCTTAATGCTCTTATAATTAGTAGTATAATTCATGTATAGACTTACATGTGACCTTTAAAGTTTTAGTACTTGAA
Organism: Pipra filicauda; assembly: GCF_003945595.2. NCBI lineage: Eukaryota > Metazoa > Chordata > Aves > Passeriformes > Pipridae > Pipra > Pipra filicauda. The sequence continues at coordinate 3,222 of NW_024104810.1, read as the reverse complement.
ATGGATAAGAGTCTTGCAGTGTCATGTATTTTGTTGCTTTTGAAGTTACTGCAGTGAGCAGGCTACTTAATGGGCATATGTTGGGGTTTTTTTTGCCATTTCTCAAGGTATTATGGACTTAAAAGTATCCTGTATTTAAGTCTGAAACAAAACTTAGTAATTTCCAACTTTTAAATTGCCTTTTAAACTACCCATTTACAAGTGGGGGAAAAAAATGTACTCATCTACAGCAAGGATGGAGGTTAAAAATAAAGTGTAGATTTTTCCTCATATTACGAAGGGATCTTTTAAATTGATTCTAGCTGTTCTTAGAACTTAACGCTGCACAAGATCTTACTGTCCTTGGTTGTGTCTTGTCTTTGACAAACCAGAGTTCTGATTGCTTGACAGAAAGGTGAATGGAAACCTCATAGACATTGAAAATGTTATAGCAAATGCTTGTTCCTTTCATAAGGAAGATAATGAAAAAGCATAAATGTTCATGCTTTTTGCAGGATGTGGGGAGGGTTACTACCCATAATTTGATCAGTTTTAACTCCGGATTTTGTTAAAAAATATTCTATCAGCTAAAATAAATACCTACTTTGAGATAAATATGCTCATATGGCTGACTTAGAATAATCATATGCCAGGATTTCTTTTATTCCGTGAGTCTGTTCTGTATGTATACTACACCTGTTTAATATGTTGTATGCTTGTGTTTATGGAGGGCACAGCAGAGGTGTAATTACTTTTCTTACCCTGAGTAAACTGTGAAACTTGTATATAATAGTAATATGTGGTTATACTTCAAAAATATATGGAATAAGGATGCATCATCACTGCTATGCATGTGTGCTTACTCCTGAAAAATAATTTTTAAAGAAAAAAACAGGAATGTTTGAAGGATCACGTTACATGACAAAATGTTACTGAAGAGGTGGGCTGTGTGAAGAGGGGATGTGTAGCTTTTGTTTGTACTGCCAAACAATCCAGAAACAAGACTGAAAAACATAATGCCAGTCTTGTTCTGCAGCAGCAGCCTGTCCTTGCCAGAATAAATACAAAGCATTAGTAAAACATTTATTTCAGTCTTCGGTTGTCACCAACCAAGCAAATGGGCAAATAGAGCATAGTAGAAAATAACAGAGAAGTGTCAAGAAATAGTTTCCTCAATAGGTAACTACATCAAAAAGAAATGTATGCTTGCTAGTATATGAATGGCAGAAGTCTCTAAAAATGGTCAACCGAGAAAGTGTCAGTAGTTTTAAGGTGTGGATGCTGTCTTAACAGGCCAGGAATGAGTAGGGATAATTTGTGGAGAAGTCTTAATTACAGAGCATTGATTATGTAGGTATGAATGTTTAATTTGCTGTACTTGATAGAAAGCTTAGTCATGGTAGGTAAATAAATTCAGCTGCATTGACAGGTAACATTCAGTTAAGATGTATTGAACAGGTCTTGAGTCCTTCTAGAGCAGAACCCAGGAACTGGTTTAAGATGCAGCAATTGAAGAACTGATAGCATTCTCTGTAATAGAATTCTCATCATTATGTGCTCAAATTCAGCTTCATAGCTGTCCTGAAAAGAACTCACTGAAGTCCATATTTTATTTCAAAAGGAGTGATAGAAGATTGAGGACATTTTGAAAGGACCAAAATGCTTAGAGCTGATTTTAGTCATGTGTTTGTTGACAGTTAGTGTATATCGGGTATCCATAAAAGCTCGTGAAAAGTTTGTGATAAAGCAGGTATGAACAAATAGCAAAGAAAGCACACCCATATCTGCGCTTGTAAATTATAATAGTGTCTCAAAAGTATTTGGGGAATATAAAGCTATTGAAGAAGGCCAAAATATATAATTCATTTTTCTGTTGTTTATGGAAGCTGAGGAAGTTTCCCACAGAGGAACTAAAAGAAACAAATCAGGATAAAAAAATCCCAATTTGAAGTTCAAACTAAAGTTCCTATTAACTTGTTAGTATTAGGAGTTTTTAAAGGGTCTAAAATCTAAAATTGCTGAACTGTTTAATGGAGCTTGAATTTAATAAGTTTTAAATTTCATGGCTTGCCAGTAAAGGAATGGGAGACTAGAGTCAGTAGTTTGGGGTTTTTTTTCTTTTAAAAAAAGTGCCAAGGGTATAAGGGATGAAGAAATCTTGAGAACTTCAGCCTTGCAAGTCTGAATTGTAGCAAAGAATAAAGCTGGTCGAGAACGGAATGGGTGTGTGTACTGTGGTAAGGCAGAATCGGTGCAAACTTTGCGGAGGGGAAACTTGCCATCCCAAATCTGCAAGGCAGAGTTGATATGTGTATAGGGAAGTGTAATGTAAGCCAGTTTTACAGTAAACCTCAGCCAGGTTGCTTACCCAAGGTTTCTGAAGGTACGTAGCTGTCAAGGATTACATGAACTGCTTTTCCTGCAGAGAGGTATTTCAGTTCTCTGGAGGTTTGTGGTGTTTTGGGGTGAATAGTGAGGTGACAAAAGAAAATACTTAACAGAGTACAAACAACCTGCTAAAGCCAGCAGCTGTGCAGTTCTGACCACATGAAATGGCTCTAGTGGAGTATTGTAAAAGGCAAACTGACCCATATGAGTGGAGGAGGAAACTTATAAATTGCACAAGCATGGACTCTTACAGACTTTTATCTGTGGTGGTGGGGTGTGCAGCATTTGAATTACTGTGAATGATTCAGTCAGAATATTGATTCTTTTGTCAAAAAGACAAATACGAAAACAATAGAGAAAAAAATTGAACTGTTAACACCACTTTATAAAGATATCATGTGTTCCATCTGCAGTTCTGCTCTCTGCTGCTCCTGAGAGACAGTGGTCTTAGAAATGATGCATTGGAAGTCAGCAAGGATGGAATGGTTTCCAGAAGTGACCAAACAGACTATGCTTCTTGCTCCCTGGAGGGGAAAAATGAGAAAGATGCATATAAAGGAAGTTTTTAAGATTGCAAGTGGTATAGACATGAGAAGAGAATAATTAATTGTAATTTCTCATAATGTAGATCCAGAGATCCTGTAAAGAACCCAGCTTATTTAAGTAAAGCAAAAAAAATGCTCTTTCCAGCAGCTTGTAATTACATTCATACCAAAAGTTAAAATTGTTTGAAAAGTGATTAAATGAAAATTTAACAAGGGTTGTCAAACCTGCAGGAACAGTCTCTGTGCAGGAAGAGTATATTCCACAGATGGCTAAATGCTGGTAGGAGGGAACTATTGCAGCATTCTTGCC